>NW_022196904.1:153777718-153789642 GCF_008632895.1 Mastomys coucha | reverse complement strand
AGAGAGAGAGAGAGAGAGAGAGAGAGAGAGATAGAGAGAGAGGAGGAGGAGGAGGGGAGCTTATATATATCACATTACAAAAGAGTCCATGGTCAATCTGTCTATTACCCATCCACTCAGCATAGCTCTTCCAAAATGGAGGGCATTTTGTTGTTTTCAGCCCTCATTGACAAAGCTGACAGTGTCATCAGTTTCCTCTCTTGGTTAACATCCTGCAGAACATGGATATGATGCCACCGATAAACATAGAAGCCTCTCATCAGAAAGCATCACATCCGACCCAATCAGTAAAGTATAAGAGCCCACAGCCTGGAAGATGAAAGCCACTTCGTCTTTGGTTCCATCCACTTTCAGTTCTGTAAAGCATGGATGCCCCAAGAGAATGAAAATCAAGAAAAAGAACAGGAAAACAATATCAATCCTATGGAAAATGGCACCAAGTGCAAGCAAGTAAGTGGCGCGGCCTATTCATTTTTGCTGCTAAAGCTTTTATCCTCTTTTTCAGTCAAAACATTGTGCTTACTGATTACAAAGGAACAGAGGCCTAAGAATTGATTTTAATGATCCTACTGAATTTTCAAGTCTTAGACAGCTTAGTGAGATAAAAGCTCAAGTGGCAGAGTGTAAAGTGTTTTCAAACAGATTTGCATTGTTTGAGTCCATGGGTTGTTTTGTACTTTAGGGAGTTGGAAGACCTGTAGAGAAGAGCATATTAGGCATCTGAGAACACTTACTGCTAACAATTACAGATCTGGAGAATGAGCCAGTGTGAAGAGACCCAGGATGCTTCTTGAGGCAAGTTCAAACATTTATTTTATTGGTTGGGAAATAGGGGTCCAGGGAGGGGAGACCATCTACTGATGACAAGGAATAGGGTAGAATTAGAAGCTAATGGTTGAACTTATTTCTCCTGGCCTTGGGTCTGCTGGCTCCCCAGCACTTGTTTATTGAATGATCTAACTGACAACATCTTTTCATCTTTCCTTTTCCCTATTGCCTTTCTCCCTTAACAATAAATGTCCTTGTTTCCTTCTGTTGCTGCTATTCTTGTGCTTCTACAGTCATTTGCTAAGCACCAGGTGGAAGCATAGCATTAGGGATGAGGAATTCAGACAGGTCCCTGGACTCCTGGATGCACACAGTGCTACCAGGGCAATGGGCACAGCAGGACCACAAACATATCCTTAGAAGTCATATTTACACTAAGACCTGAAAGGTGAATAGGAGATGGACTATCACATATAATTCCAGGAAAGAAAGCAACATCTCCTAATGTACTTGTGATAGTTTGAATGAAGATGGCCCCCATAAGCTCAAATATCTGAAGTCTCAGTTTCTAAGTTGATGGATTGTTTAGGAAGTGCTAAGAGGAATGATGACTCAGCACTGGCTGCTCTTCCAGAGGGTCTGAGTTCAATTCCTAGCAACCAGATGGTGGCTCACAACCATCTGTAATGGGATCTGACGTCCTCTTCTGTACATGCAGATAGAGCACCTATATACATAAAATAAATAAATAAATCTTAAAAAAAAGATGCATGACCTCGTTGAAGGAGATATGTGCTAGGAATGGGCTCTTTGGTTTGGAAAGCCTACACCAGGCCAGATTTTCTCTGTCTCCCCCTTTCTCTTTCTGCTCTGATCAGGTGTAACCTCTCAGTGCCTGCTCTGATGTCACAGTAGCCCACTTGCTGGCAAGCTTACCACCATGATGACTGCTGATTATCCCTAGGAAACAGTAAGAAGGTCACTGATGTCATGCTTTCTTTTCTAAATTGCCTTGGTGTCTCTTCACAGCAATAGGAAAGTAACAAAGATAGTGCCAGAGTAGGTGGCTGCTCCATCAGTTCCAAGACACCGAAAGCTTTCAAGAAGGCATTAGCCGAAATGGCGTACCAGAAAACAGCAATATTATGATTTGACTTTGTCTTCAAGGCCAAAACTCCAGACTTCAGCTCTAAATTCTAAATCACTCAAACACTTATTTTGTGTAACCTTTAAACATTAAAAAATGATCCACAACAAAACCCCTATTTTGACATTTTATAAAAATTGAGAAATATTTATCACGTATTCATTCTAGGATCCCATCTCTCTGATAATATGTGATGTCTCCTAACCCACTCTTCCCTTGAACCCTCATCAAAGCCAGGTCTCAATGGGGATATGGGTTGGAGACTATGAAATTAGATATACCATAGACTTTAAACCTGACCTGGAATCTTCTGGTGACTTATTGTGGAGCAAATATTTCAGTCTAAGGTTTGTTTTCCTCTTGTACAGGATCAGGATTCAAATCTGCCCTAGAATGTTATACAGAACACAGGTGACAAGCCACACCAAGTGGCTGGAACACGTAGCACTGATAGATAATGAGTAAATGGATAAAATGTTCAAGGCATTTTAAAAGTTGACATTTCAAGCACATCAGTGAATACGTTTAAACTGCAGCCATGGATTTATAGAAAAATAAAAGAAATTCATAATATATACTTTCTACCTAGATGCAGGCAATGGAGGGAAAATGTACATTCTTTTTCAAGAGAACGTATTGACTTGAAGTCACATGTGGCCACACAAATTAAATAAATAAAAGAGGCTAATTAGCCCCTCAGGTTATAGATGTGGCCAGCACATCCTAAAGCTATGCCAGCCAATGAAGATAAACACAAACAGATTCCAATTCTCAGCAGGCATGGGCAGAGTTCTCAAAGTCATTGGAAATAAGATGAAAAGCGCTTCATTCCTCAGGGTCTCATTTCATCTTCTGCAACAAGGGGTAATACCTCCTTGGGAGGCTCTGGATCAAATAGAGACACAGAGAGCCGGAAACAGGAAGGTATTTATTTATTAACATTAGTTATAGCAGTTAACAATAGTATTAGTTTTCTCTCTGTCCGTGGTGTGTAACAGTAAGTATTCAGTAGTATTATGATTTTTTTTAAGTTCATAGAATACTTCATATTGTATAATATATACATCTGAAGTTATAATGCTTTAATAATTTGAGTATAAGGGCAATAATAAAATGTGATGTAGTGGGTCAGGACATATAACTCAGTAGCTTAAGAGCATGTATTGCACAGCCTCTTTACCCATTTCTGAGCTCCAGAATGTGTGGTCCAACACAGAACTCTAGTTATAGACCCCAGAATCAGCCCCCTTCCCCCGCCTACCTGCTTAGATGTGGGGTCACATGAAGTTTGAACCCAGTCTGAACTAAAACTTCAGATAGGAACTCCCAGAGCTGATCTACTGCCCTGCCCAACTGTCAGCCACCCTACTTACTGAGAGGCTTTAGGACCACTTGGAACCCAACCCAGAACCCTAGAGCCAGTTCCTTGTCCCAACCTAGCAGCCACCCCATTTACCACACTGACTTGGGAGTACTCAAAGTCCAAACCCATAGTATGAACTGGAATTTTAGGTAGCTAGGACACTTACCCACTTGAATATCAGCTAATGCATCCACTGCCACCCACCAGATCTAAAACCCTTTCAAGAGATCTCTAGCTCTGCCTACCTGCCTATCAGCCAACCTACCCACCATGCTGCTCTGCGACTATGAGAAACCAGATCTAGACCCCAGAGTGGCCTCAAGATTAAAAACAGTGCATTATTCAATTGGTCCAAAACTGACTAGTTGAAGTAATAGCAATCAAAGATCCAAACTCCCACTGAGGACAGATAAGGCAGCCCAACTAGAAGAACGTATCCCACAGACAGGCAACAGCTTCCAGAATAGCCTCCACTCCAGTTTTTCAGGGCTAAGCTGCACATCTGTTACATATGTGTTGAGAGACCTAGGTCCAGTCGGTGTATGTTCTTTGGTTGATGTTACCTCCTCCCTCCCCTCAGCCATCGGACTTCTGGCAGTCTCTGCTTGGAGGGTACCACGTGGGGAGCTAAGACAGATGCTGTCTGCAGACAGTCAGTTGGTCTTTGAAGAAGCCTTCTGAGCATGCCCACCACCTGAGTATGCCTACGCCTGAAGATCTTCCGAACCTGTGGACTTTGGCACCTGAATCTTTTTTGCAGTGTTTATGTTATGCAAATATCATGCAATCTAGAGATTTGGTTTCAGTTTCTCCTGTGACTATAAAAACTCTGGCTTATCTAAGTCAAGTGAAGTCTTGAGTGGGCTATTTCAACTTGACCTCGTGACTTTGCATTTCGAACCCTCTATTTCAGGTCCTTTGGTCCTTCTCCTGAGAGAGAGAACCCAGTTCATGAAACTGCAGGCAGTTTCAGGTTGATGGTTCAGTCTCTGAAAGGCCCAAGGTTGGGTCCAGATTAGTTGATTCTGATAGTCTTCCTGTGGAGTTCCTATCCCCTTTAGAGGCTGCAATCCTTCCTCCTAGTCTTCAATAAGTGTCCCCAAGCTCCATCTGATGTTTGGTCATGGGTGTCTGGATCTATCTGCATCAGCTGGTGGGTGGGGTCTCTCAGAGGAGAGCCATGCTAGACTCCTGTCTATACACCTCAGTGGGAGAGGAACTGCTTAGCCTTGCAGAGACATGAAGTGCCAGGGTGGGGCATACCCAGAGAGGCCTCCACCCACTTAGAGGAGAAGGAGAGGGGAGATGGGAGAAGGAATGTGGGAGAGGTGACTATGAGTGGGACAATGAACAGGATGTAAAGTGAATAAGTTAAAAAAAAAATCTAAATTTTTACCCAATGGAGCCAAGATCAAATATTCATGCTAAGTACCATCACGAATGACTGAACAACAGCTAGGGATAAGATGCCTAGAGACCATCTCCAAAACACAAACAACATGAATAAACAAGACAATATGTCTCCTCAGAAACCAGCACCTCCATGTTAATATTCCCTGAGAAAAGCAACATAGTTGTTGCACAAAGACTTCAAAATAGCAACTATAAATACATTTGATGAACTTAAAGAGTATAAGAATATAAATACCTGACTGAAGACTGAAAAAACACTATGAGATGGAGTTATTGAATATCTCCCAAGTAGGGACTGAAGAGATGGTTCAGCATTAAAGAACTCTTTCTGCTCTCACAAAGGACCCAAGCTCAATTCCCCTCACAACTGCCTCTAATTCCAGTTTCAGATGATCCAGCACCCTCTTCTGGCCACGTCAGACATCTACAAATACATGGTGCACATACATATATTTAGGCACATATACATGTAAAATAAAATAAATAATATCTTAAAAATTATAGCCTAACTGAAAAAAGCTGAGGGCTAGATGGATTTGATGAAGAATTCTACCATACCTTCAAAAAAGAAGTAACAGAAATATTACTCAAAATATTTCATGAAATAAAAAATGAAGAAAAAGTTGCAAATTCTTTTTATAAAGACAGTATAATATTACCATAATACTCAAACCAAAGACTCAACAAATTAACACACAAACATTTTTGGTAAACATAGATAAAACATTATTAATTAAACGCTTCCATAGTAGACTCAAAAACACATCAAAAATGATTATCCACCATGGTCATATTGGTTTCAATGGAGATGCTGGGATAGCTCAACATATATAAATAGATAAACATATCCTACTGTGTAAATAGACAAAAGGACATGATGATCTCAATAGACACAGAAAATATATTTGAGAAATTTCAACACTGCTTGATGATAAATGTCTTGGAGAGGTTAGGAGGTATGGGAGCACATTCAACATAATAAAGGCAATTCATAACAAACCTACAGCCAACATCATTATAAATGGAGAGAAACTTAAAACTTGTCCAGTAAGGTAAGGAACAAAGCAAGCATATTCACTCTCCTCAGTCCTATTCAATATAATGTATGAAGCCTTAGCTACAGTAATAGGAAAATTTTAGAACAATGATGAACTATTAATAATAAAGAGTCAGGATATTCTAAAACAATATGAATATATATATACATATATATATACACATATATATATACATATATATGTATATCCTAAAAGATATTGCCAGAAAACTCCTATGTCTGATAACTGCACTAAACAAAGTATCAGGATACAAATTCAAACCATAAAATCAGTAATTTTCCCATATATAACTATAAACATACTGACAATGAAATCAGGAAATAATCCTATTCATAATAGCCTCAAAAAATCTAGGTGTAAATATAACCAAGGAAGTGAAATACTTGTATAATAAAAAATTTTAAGGCACTAAAATATTAATTGAAGGAGATACAAGAAGATGTAAAGACAACTTATGCTCATGAATTTGTAGAATTGATATTGTTAAAATGGCCATCATACTAAAAGCTGTTTACAGATTCTAAGCAATTAACATCACAATTGCTACACAGTTCTTCACAGAATTTTAAAAAAACTTAAACATTTTATGGAAACATATACAAAACAAGGATAGCAAAACAATCCCAAACAATAAAAGAACTGATGGATTGCATCACCATACATGCTTTCAAGCTGTACTACATAGCTATAGTAGTGAAAACAACATGATATTGGCATAAAACAGCTACACCTATGGCCCACACACCTATGGACATCTGATTTTTGGCAAAGAGCTCCAAAAATACACACTGGAGAAAAGACAGCATCTTCTACAATGGTGCTAGTCACATTGGATGGTTGCGTGTGGAAGAATGAAAGTAGAACCATGTCTTACCATTTACAAAATTCAAATCAAAATGGATCAAGGGCATTAGCATGAGACCTGACACCATGAATCTGGTAGCAGAGAAACTATGGAACAGAAAGGACTTTATGAACTGGACTCTACTAGCACAGTCAGTCACCAACATTCACAGATGGAACCACATGGAACAAAAAAGCTTCCGTAGAGCAAAGGAAATCATCCCTCAAATGAAGAGGAAGCCTACAGAGTGGGGAAAATATTTTTCAGATGTACATACAACAGAGGGTTAATATCTAGCATATAAAAAGTTCTACAAATAAACAAATGAATAAATAAATAAGTAAATAAATAACAAAACAACACAATTTTAAAAAATGGGCCATGGAACCATACAGAAAGAAAAGATGAGACCCAAATGGCTGAGAAACATTTTTCTTTTAATGTTCAACATTCTTAGCCATCAGGGAAATGTAAATTAAAGCTACTTTGAGATTTTATCTTATCCAAATCAGAATAGCCAAGATCAAAAACCAAATGACAGCAGATGCTGGCAAGGGTGAAGGAAATGGGGAATACTTATTCACTACTAGTGGAGTGAGAATTTGTACAGCTACTATGAAAATCAGTGTGGATGTTCCTGAAATAAAGCTTGAACTAGATCTACCATATGATCAACATGTTCAGCTCTTGGGAATGTACCCACAGGACTATTTTATACTTCAGAGATACTTCTTGTTCATTACTGCTTTATTCAAAATACCCAGGAACTGAAGACAGCTTAGATATCCATCAGCTGAAGAATGCATAATGAAAATGCTACATATTTACACAGTAGAATATTTTTCAGCCATTAAAAATAATATTTTTTTCAGGTAAATGGATGGAAGCAGAAGAAATCCTGAATGAGATATCTCAGAAACAGAAAGACAAACATTATGTTTTCTCCCATATATGATAGATAGATTTTTATGCTTTATATATGAGTCTTTCATTTGGAATAGCCGGAGAGGTTAGTAAACCAGTAAAAGGCTAGAGAGAAGAAGATCTTACAAGGAAGGAGAAATTAAATATAGTACTGTAAAGATAAAGACAAATGCTACAGGAAAGATGAAGTGGGGTGCGCGATGGGAGGATAGGGTAGAGCATGAAATGTGAGAGGGGTGAATAACACTAATGGTTTTTGAAAAAGCCATATTGAGACCTACTACTGTAAAAGCTTTATATGCAAATAGTATGTATATCACATGTGCACATGTGCGCGCGTGTGCACACACACACACACACACGCCATATAAATACACTATCAGAAGACAAAAGTAATCATCAGTTTCATCTAATTATGAACCCTACAAACTACAATAAATGCCACAGTGGCAGGACTTGCCCACTGTTAAAAAGTGGCAATAAATGCTATTGATGTTACTAACCACTTTTAAAAATTGGATTTAATGTTCTCTCCATAAGGTATAACCCATACTTACCACAATCAGTGAAGCCAAGACCCTGTGGTTAGGTAGGTCATGGATTCTAGTAAAGAATTAATAAAACCATTATTATTGTTTAGAAAGAATGTATTGCTTTTGCAGGGGAACCAACTTCAGTTCACAACTCCCAGTTTAGGTGGCTCACACCTGCCTATAACTCCAGCGCCAAAAGAATTCAATGCCCCTGTGCACTGAATGCTTCATGGGTACCTATGCTCTTGTGCATGTATCCACCACTTCCTATATAAATAATTTAATATAAAAATACATCTTTAAAAAGTGACTGAACCTTTTGCCCAATACACCTCACCAGTGTATTTTTAAAGTCCATGTATTAACATAATTTTTAAATAAAGGGAAAAAAGTGAGACTCCCAAACTGAAAAGAAAAAGCCTGTGGCTGTTTTCAACCCCGGTTTCCTGAACTCACATGTGTTTTAAACCTAACATGAATGAAGTTGTTGCTTTAGTAAAGGTGAGAAGCAAGATGCTCCACAACTCTGAGCAGGAATGAGCTCTTGGTGGCCAGAGTTGGAATCTTTATAAAAATTTGACTGGAAAAAACAGACAAACAAACAAACATCGACTGTGAGGCACATAACATTTCTCAGTAAGTTTCAACATCAGTAACAAAGTGTTCTCTGCATAGCTGCTCCTCGGCCTGATGCTGCCATCTCCGCCTGCTCAGCAGCCCTATCCCCATGACACTGACTGTCACAGCTGGTGTTAGATATTTTTTTCATGCTGTATGAATCATTTTGTTTTCAGAGTGGCACTGTATAAAATAGAGTGATTCAACAGGGTAGTGACTCTCCGACTGCATTCATTTTAACGATGTTTGGATGTAGAGTTAGAAAAGCCTTAGTTTGGCAGCCACCATGGTTATAAACAGTTTAGAAAGCAACACCAGTGAATGCCAAAACAAAAGCCATAAACTTTGATTACTAATGGGAATGCACACCAAAGGCAAATGCAGGAAACGGGAGTAGAAGGGAAACCTATGTTAAGTAGGTGTCGTCTCAATCCAGTGATGGATGCTGACAGGAGAATCAGTGAGCACCTGTCCTCTGTGTCCCCAAGTATGTTGCCCTAAGCACACAAGCCACAACATGGATGTAATCATGAGATGTTGGAAAAACTGCATCCTGACAGAGCTGCCAAAAATAATTGTACCCTGCACTAGTAATGCATTAGGATATGATGAAGGAAGACAGGTCTTTCCCAAAATGGAAGAAGTTGAAGAAACTGGGCTTGGTGGTCCTAATTTGTACCCATGAGTGGGAGGCTGAAGCAGAAAGATAGAGATTCTGAGGCCATCCTGGATTTCAGAGACAGGCCGTGTCCCCAAAACAAAACAAATAAACAAAGAAGGAAGGATAAAAAAGACAGATAGGTAGGATGGATAGACAGATGGACAGATAGGTATTGACGAGATTTGATGGCTGAGTCCTGCATGGTCATGGAAAAGATGCTGTGACATGCTTCCTACCCCTGGAACAGAGCCAGGAGGGCATAGACCTCTTTGAGTCTTGACAGATGCTGGACATGAGGCATATATATATATTTATATATATCTTCATGATCCTCCTTTGGGAACTATTTCCCTGCCAAACATAACGGCTCCATGGTAATCAGAGACAGTACAAATGCATGAGGTGAGGATGCATCTTAGCAAAAGTGGTAAATGCTGTGACCTTCAGGACAGTCCTAAAGGCTGTGGGAAAGAACTCTGAAAACATGAGTTCAAAAATATATAAACAGGATTTCTCGACTATGCAAAATACAAGGAGGCAATATGAATTATATTAAGGGCTTCATGGACCTAAAAGAACAGAGGCAGCTGTACTATGAGCCAGCTTGTAAGAAAGATACAAAGGCAGGCAGTTACAAAGGCAGGGAGATTCCTGAGTTCAAAGTCAGTCTGGGACAGAATAAAGTTAGGCCTAGGTGTGGTGGGAGCAGTGATCTCTAAGCCAGATCCCAGCTAGTCATCTGTGCTTACAAAGGCAGGCAGATTGATGAACTTACTATGTTAAAAAAAATGTACTTGTGGTCTTTTCTAAGAATCAAGGGGCTAAGGACATAAACTGCTGATTCATGGAAGAAGCAAGAGGGAACCTGGATAAACAATTGAATTTATATGTAAATAAAAGACTGAGTTTTATTCTACCAGAGCTGAGATATCTGGATGAGCTGTTCAGAGATCTCTGGGGAGCTGTCTTGAGCAGAAGACGAGGCTGTCATCTTGTACCTGTAATTGACTTTGAGTTGTTCTTTTGTTGATCCTAAACGCCCCTTCCTCAGGACCCCGTTCCAAGCTGAGATAGTCCTTGGCATTGACTAACAAAGACAACATGAGGTAGAATACTTTTCCTCCACCATTAAGGAGAAACTTAATTTTGGGAAAAATCTGACCGAGGTATGCCACAGAGAATGTCTCCTTGTTTGGGGAAATACATTACAGAATTTAAGAATGGAGATATGCCTGAAGTTTATACTTGCTAGTATAGAATAAACTTATGAGGAAGGGAGGGATGGGAGGAAGGACAAAAGGAAGAAGATGAGGAGAGGGATGAAAGGCTGTGAGAAAAGGAAACAGAAAGTAAAATGGGGAAGTTGGATTTCTGGGTGAAGTATGGAGGGTGTTTCAAATATTTTGCAGACATTTGGGAAGTACAAAATTATATAAACACCAAAACTCATAAAACAAGTACTCTACATTTAAATTAAAATAATTTTTTTGATATGCTATAGTTTCTGCTGGATATTTAGGTTTGGAAATAAATAACTTATTGGAGATGTGCAGCCTATCAGAGACCATGGAAAGAAAATCAAACTCATCCTGATACATGTACATCTTCTCAAACATTCTAAACTATTGAAGACAGCTGCCACTGAACTCAAGGGACAGGACTCAGCTCAGAACATGAACAGAGGCAGGTAACTGTCATTCACAAAGGGTTAGCTGGTGAAATTAGATTGGATGGCAACTCATTGCTACTTATTTTTATGACTATCCTACCAATTTATTTACTTAGTTTTTACTCCTATATTCTAGTCTTCATCTCTCCACTGCTTTGTCTCTATATTATTTGGCCAATACTTAGCCAATATAATTCCCTTTGTGTTTATTACAGAACACTTTCTTCTATGATAAGCCATTTTTCCGCTTTTTAAAACTTGAATCTTTATTTATTCTTTGAACATTCCATACATGTGTACAATGTATCTTGAAAACATTCACACTATCTTCTGCCCCTCCAGCTAACTTCTGGGACACCACCACCTTTCCCTCCCAGCTTTATGTTTTTCTTTTGGTATGAATTTATTGACCCTATGGGTCTGATTAATACTGTCCATATGCACATGGGAATGGAGTCATCACTGGGGCATGATAAACCCACCGGTGACAACACTTTTGAAGAAAAGTGACTCTTCCTTCTTTAACAGCAGTCAATTGCCTACAGTTCTTCAATTAGCAATGAGATATTAGGAACCTGCCCCTGCATCTGGAAACTTTAACTGGCTGGATCTTGTGCAAGTCATGTAAAGGCCACCATTGCTTCTGTGGCTTCATGAGATCAATAACCATGCCATGATATTCATGTTCCTCATTGTCTATGTAAGATAGCTGAAGATAATAATACTAGAAGGAGATGGGGTAGAGATGTAGCTCAGAGTAAAATGCACAAAGAAGCACAAAGCTGTAAGTTCCATTCTCAGGACTGTGTAAAACTGGGTGAGGTGGGCCATGCCTGTATTCCTAGCCATCAGGATATTGAGGATGTGATCAGAAGCCCAAGGTCACCCTTGACTATATAATGAGTTTGAGGACAGCTTGGACTTTA
>NW_022196904.1:153770882-153777708 GCF_008632895.1 Mastomys coucha | reverse complement strand
GAAAAATATACCAAAGTCTCAACTTTCATGTGATGCATTATTTTAGATCATAAACATAAACACATGCAAAATCTGATCTTTTCATTTTCTGTGTGAGAAATTTATGAATCTCATTTTTAAGAGATCATCAAACTGAGAATAAAAAGGTTAACTGTCTAACCGTGTCCTTTTCTTACCTAATTCATAAAATATGTACCTTAAAAAATGTTAACTTTGTTATTTGAAAAATGTGAGGGTCAATGGTCAAATGAACTTGAGACATGCTATATTTAATAAAGTTCATCAATTATTTTCACCTCTGACATGTAACCCAGGGCCTATTCTTCAGTGTTTATGTGTGGCAGGGGCATTCTCCACTTAACATACTGCTCAGCATCCTGCTTAAAACAGTGCAATGTCCTGCTATCCAAATACCATCTAAATAGTGTTCAAATAGGTGGTAGTTATGTGTAGAATGGGCTCTGCCTTCTATTTAATTTCCTATGTTAAGCACATAGTAGATTGTTTAACATCTGCACCATGATAACTGTCAAGGGCTGCCTATACCATCGCTTTTTAGTAGTTTCTGATTTTTACCCTTCTGGTTTTCTAGTTTCACGTGTAAACTAAATGACCTTTGGATGTCCTAAAGCAGCCTTCTAATTACCAGGAGCTTCAGGCTTCTGACAGCCTTTGATTACATCTGTGTAACTTCTCATTCTCTTTTTCACCCAGGTAAGAGCAAGAATCCCCAAAGGTTTCAAACAAGAAAGGAAACACTTAATTTAAATAAGCATTACATACCTGGCAGTTGGGGGAAAAATGAAAGTGCTATAAAACAGTTCATCAGGAAGCGCCACGCTGTGTTAAATTATAGGTAATAAAGTCACAGTGTCATGAAGAAAGCCACTACACAGACTAGGAAATGACTTTTCTAAGCTGTGAGAGTCACATTCATTTTTATTTCCTGGGCTTACCCAAGGGGCATGACTGCATTTGGATGACAGTAAGTGCATACTGCCTGCCAGGTTCTTGCAGGTCTATGAGAAGTACCAACATTTCAGTATCTTTGCAAAACAGATACACTGCATAAACTGAAGGAGGCACACATGGCTGGATTTAAATGAAGTCTGGCTTACCTTCTCTAGACTCCTTACGAACAGCAGCAAGCAATGCTTCAGTCTAACTCTGGTGTTGGGGGAAGATTGTCACACAGCTGGTATATGTTAGAAGTAAGGTAAAATTAGGGAACTCTGGGGAGAACAGGACAGAAAAATGAGCTGTGAAAAGTTGATTTCATTTAAGGGTACACTCAAGAATTCTTGGTTACCAGAGTAAGTAGAGGGACGAGGCATATGTGTATCTTCAGATTATAAGCATAAGCTGCAGTGGGTTCATGGGAAGGAAAGTTAAGTGTTTAAAACCATGACCACCTCTGTATAAGCAATTATTTTGAACCTGCCTCTGTTTGCTGCATGGATGTGTTGGTAAGTCACTCTTCTATTCTATTGGCATCTATTACAATGTTCTAATCATACCACTGGAAAGTATGTATTATTTTATTTTTAGATGTCTTTTGTTTATAGATGTGTTCTATGGTCTCTCGATTCCAGTGAGTAAGAAATTTGTTAGAAATACATATTTTCTTGCTTCCCTATATATAGATCTATAAAATCAGAAAAGAGAAAATAACTAGTGGGTGACCTGTATTTTAGATAGCTCTCCAGTGGTCTGAGGGGTACCACGGCTTGAGCACTGCTATCCTCTTTGAACTACTTCATCAAAGATTCATACCTGGCACACTGTGATCTCCCCAAGATATGTCCTTGTTCTCCCTGAACTTTCTTGTCCCTTCCAGCAGTTTTATAATATTCCAATTCTTAGTTGCTATCTTACAATATTTCTTTAGCTCATTCACTGATGCCTTTTCTTCTCATTATCTTGAAATTTCCACTGTTAATTCTCATCTCCTTTCCTTTTGTACTTTCTCCCATTAACATCAAATAATTTTCTACAACCCCATCCTCACTTAAAGTATTATACTGATTTACTTTATTTTATGTGTATAAGTGGTTTTCCTGCACGTGTGTGTGTGTACATGTGTGTGTGCGTGTGTGTGTGTGTGTGTGTTACCCAAAAGTTCAGAAGAGGAAATCATATCCCCTGGGACTTGAATAACTAAAGGTTGTAAGCCATTGTATGGTTACTGAGAATCAAACCCAGGTCCTCTAGAAGAACAGCAGTGTTCATAACTGCTAAGCCAACTTTTCCTTCCCCAATCCTAAGATTCTGAGTCACAGGCTGATCAAAACCAAGCCTCTTTCTTATCCCCCCAGGTTTCTATTGCTTGCATGGAGATGCTACCTCTCCATTTCTCATAAGGAATGCAAAGACTCAAACACTAAGTCCTCACCACACGCAAAGCAGCTTCTCCTGTATATCTATCTACCTTACCAGAATCTCAGCCAAGATTTCCCAAAGGGTCAGGCTCATCTGTGTTTATTCCCTCCATGAATAAGTCTCAGCCTGTTGATATATATGTATATATGTATACATATACATACATATGTATATATATGTGTGTATATACATACATACATATATATATAAAATTCTACATATATACATATATAAAATTTATATATACATATATATAAAATTCTAGTATTTTGCTGTATTATTAAGATGATTCTCTGAGTTCTTAGTGCCTATTACTTTTTTTTTCACCGAAAACCTTCATCTGATAGCTTCTTATTTGATAGCATTTTTTAGGTGAGTCCAGAATGCCTCTTCAGAGTTAGCTGACATGATTCTTGGTCTGTTCTAGTCCAGACAGGGCTACTGTGATAAGAGGTCTCCAGACTTTCTTATAGATGCTACTACAACTTTTTTTTACTTTTACTCAACGTGACTTGTCATCCCAGCTCTATGTCCTTTTCTTAGACTCTGTCCCTGCAGATACTATCTTTGCCCTCACTGATCTGACTCACTGATGGTCAGGTGGCCCATCTGTGAGTTATCCTCACAATGAACACAATGGTTTCTCTTCTTGGCTAAACTGTTAAGCAATTGAAGACAGATACCAAGTCTGTCACTAAAGTTTTCCTTCTTTTCTTCTCTTTTACATTTCAGTTGTATCTCTGGTTGGGTTAGTACTAACTATGTAGACAAGGATGGCATTGAACTCACAGATGTGCTTCCACCCACTTCTGAAGTGGTAGGATAAAAGGTATACACCACCATGCACAGGCCCAAAAGTTTCATTTTTATGTAAATACCTGGAATAAAATCTTCTTTTCTACAGGTGCTTAATAAGTGTTCATGTATTGAATAAATATATCTGCCTGTAGGATGTTTATGAGGTGACTGGTGGATCTCAGAAGAGAAGCACTCAGTGAAAAGAGTGAGGGAGAGACAAGTAGCACTTAACAGATGTAGACAAGGGATTTCTGAACTCAAGAAACAAATACCAGAGTTTTCCGAGACAGAACCTTGAAGTAATGTTGGTTGATTTGAATTGTGGAATATTAAGTACAGGCTAAGAGACACCTTGAGCAGAATATGCATTTGGGTTTATTCTACTTCTGTACCATCTTATTGCTGAAAACCCTCAAGTATTGCTAGCCCATACAACCAGGGGTTCTGTGGCTGAATAAGGTAGGAATCATCTATGGAGTAAAAACAAAGACCATCATTTACTGCCCCATATCCCAGGAAATAAAGAGCTAATCAGAGAAGGCATGTCACCTGTGAATGTCTTTCGTTCCAACTTTGAAAAGAAATTACCAAGTGGGAGCAGAGGTCTCTGGGTTCTGATTATGGACAGATAGATATAAGTGCTCTCTGTAATTAGTTCTGGATTTTTCACTTGAAATATTATCCTAGTAAGTGCTTTTCTTTACAGTATTCAGAACCTCTAGCCTGAATTCATCAACAAGAACAAGACATTAATATTTTTTCTTATACGTTATTTTTATTTGAATGTCCCAGAGTCAGAATCCATCATTAATAATTTGAGCATATCACCAATAAGATCGGAAAGAATTGAATTAGTATGTTGCTTTTGTCTAAGGTACTGAAATTTTCCAGATTAAATTAGGTTTCTAAGTGTTCGCTGTGTATGCTGTTCTCCAAATAAATGAAACATAGGGCCATTTTCAATATTTTTCTTTAGTAGTGCTGGAATTAGACACACTCTATCCTACTGATTCCCCAGGTACAAGGAGTCAACCTTTTGGATCAGTGCTAAAATCCAACCTTCAGTAAGAACTGAAAAACTGCTTATTCATGATACATGTTGAGTATGTATAACTCTCAGCATAAATGTATAAACATGTCTCAATGAAATGATTATGTTGTAATGCTGATTTAAGTTAATAAAAAACTATAGCTGCCTCAAATACACTTGTCCCATAAAGTAATCAAATTGTTTTCAAGATCCAAGCATATGCAGATTGTCCTCCCAGGAAAACCAAACATATGTTGAATACTATCTTTGATTCTCTTATCATTAAGTCACTGAAACACCAGTTTCACAGGTCACCTGGCCCAAGATGTGTATTTCATCACTGTTTGTTGAGTGAATAGGTCCATCTTTTCTACTCTGTTCATACCATGATTGAAATTAAGTCTTGAAATTTCATATTGTATGTCGCTGTCACTTTTGTTTAGCAGAATGCATTTTATTATATCTCAGACATAGGCTAGACTGGTGTCCTGCTCAGAATAAGTGCTCAGAACATTTGTTAACTGAAAGGATGGCTGCAGCTCCCCTTTCAGCTTTTTACAGACTTAGCTACTCAATTGCTTGCCTCACTTTACATCAAGGAACTTGATAGCTGCTCTCACCTAACTCAGCCAGTTGTTAAGTCCTCATGCAATTACAGGTTGCCTCAGATCCTAGCCTCTAGGAGCTCATAGTCAATAACAATACATAAAGTGTCAGATCCAGCTTTCCTCCTATGCATGCTTGGGTCCCGTGTGCTTTCTACAGCCACTCTGCAGTTTCCATTTACTGTCTAAGTCAGGCGAATTTCTGCTGGTTCTGTGTCCTCTCTAGGTACTTTATCACACTAGTCAGGAGTAGAATTTTGTCCTGTCCACTCCATTTCTTCCTGTGATTTTGATTTACTTTGCTTACTGTGTACATTGCAATTTGAGACATACCCTTGGGAGGAAAGTCATAATTGCAGACAATCATATTCCTGCCTTAAAACTGTAGGGAACAGAAAATTGGGCCTGATTTTTACGAGTGCTTCAGAAAAGCCAAACCTCACCTTGATGCCACTGTGCAAGAAATGTCATGATGAGTTTCTGTGAGGTATTAAATTACTCAAGAGAGTAGAAATCACTCATCCCTAATATAGAAGAGACACAGAGTTCTCATCAGGGCCTTGAGCTATAGCTGCATTCTTGTCTGCCTTAGCCATTACGAGATGAAAGCAGATGGAAATTACTCATTCCCTTCGAAGTCACATCCTTAAATGCTGTCTTATACAGTACCATTAGCAGAGGGCTTCCAGTTTCAGAGGAGTTTGGAAAATGAGTCCTTCATGTGAGTACCCCGAGGCTACTGGCTTTCTTTAGCACATCTTCACAGTGTTACATTTTCCACAGCATCCTTGCTCAAGAGTGTCAGGAATTATGAGTAACACCATTTCACTTCTGCTTATTTTCATTAGGTCCACCAAGGCTCTGTCACACAAGGCTACTGTGACATGTCTTGATTCTCCTCCAATGGCCGTCTTTCACCCAGCAATGGCTGCATCCATCAAAACTCTTACAGTCATAGTCAGAGAATTGAATACTCATCTTTCAGGGCATAAGAAAAGGTCTCTAATATGTATGCTGTGGATGCAATACATCCCAAATATATACTATAAAGTAACATAATTTGCAATATATGTGCTCTATGGAACGTACTGTTTTAACATTGCTCTCTAATAGTAATCACATCTACAAAAAGATTCTCCAGGCACAAAATATCACCTAGTTGTGCATATACTAGACCAAAGTAACTACACTCAATACAGTAAATATATATGTCTTGGGGAGAGGTGGTGAGCTCAAGGAGCACATTGTATTGAGAAGGCATAGGCCTGGAGGAGAATGTGAAGGAATGGACAAATACAAGGTCCATGGAAATGATTCACATTGTTAATTTTCTACCCACTTGGTTATTATAAAAAGGATGTGCCGATCTACATACAAAAACTCTCTGACATGTTATGGTGGAGAAGAGTATAGCTTGCTCAGAGATTTAGAGGCCTAGATTAAAATCCCATCCACTCCACTTTCTAGTTGTGTGAATCTAGGAAAGCTATCTGTTCTGTTTCCTCTCAGATAATCACTCTCCAGGTCTGTGAAATGACACTTTGAATATAAGAGAACTGTATATTTCAATTGTGGTTCAGACAGTAGTGGTTATTTGAAGTGTTTCTCTCTCTCTCTCTCTCTCTCTCTCTCTCTCTCTTTCTCTTACTCACTCACTCACTCAGTTGAACATGCATGCTTACAGGCACACATGCATGCGTGCATGTTAGTAATAGCTTCCCATGTGAAATTAAATTAAATACTAACTGGACCTGGAACACAGACTGTGCCCCAAAAGCCTTAGCAGTTGTGTTTGGCAAGGTGCCTCCTTTTGTATCCTGCACACAGGAGGAAATAATACACACATGGAATGGTAAAGAGCAACTATGAACTTTTCATATTATTTCACTAGCACAGAGCAAGGCACAGTGCTTGCGGCACAGTAATACAACTGTCCCACTAAAAAGAACAAAGACAGGATGTGGTGCCATTTCTAGGAGTGGAAGGGCCCAAACTAATCCTAAAGATTTGGCCA
>NW_022196904.1:153705477-153770872 GCF_008632895.1 Mastomys coucha | reverse complement strand
ACTGCATAAGCATCTAATAGGAAACTTGTATTTTATTTGAAGCATATCATTTACTACAATAAAAAATGTGTTTTAATCTACCACCTATTGGCAAGAAGTATCATTTTCTAATTGTGTATCCAAGTGTATCCACAGAGGATCTGAGCTGGATTTGACCTAAAACTGCCTTTTCATGCTGTAGCTTCCATGACACCAGAAAACACTAAGCAAGCTGCCAAGGGAAGGAAAGAAATTAAACAGTCCAACCCAGCTACGACACCTATGAACCACGACAATTACCAGCACGGCAAGATACGCATAAAGGAGCAACAAGTAGCATTCACATATTGGTGCTGATCGACAGCTGTCTAGTGGGATTTGAAGACCATTTAACAGGCAAGAAATCGTGCCTGGTGCCAGAATCCTAGCCAGCTTACGAGCCCAGCAAGGTCATGAAGATTAGAAAATAATCTACTACAGTCAATTTGCTAGACCAGCATAATTTCTTACTATGTTCTAAATCTTATCCTTATAGTCACAGAAACTTGTACCTACCGCTCGTACTCAGAGAAGCCTTTCTGCAGCAAATGGAGATCATCACAGAAAACTACGACTGGACACAATGTAGAGATCAACAGATCATAGAGAGTCCAGGAACAATGAATACACTTACATTACAGCTCCTGCATCTTTGACTCAAGGCATACCAGGGAACATCCAGAAAGAGGGGCAGAATGATCGTAAGAGCCATAATACAAGGAAGTCTACTGAGAAACAGTCTTACCTAAGAACGGCTGCATAAATAAGTCCAGAACAATGGCAATATCAGTGGACATGTTAATGTAAAAGGGGGAACTTTAAGGGGGGTCCCTCTCCTGGAAGAGAAATTATAAGCAACAGGATACAGAGAATTAGCCTCTCCCAGGGATGAGCCTGTTATTGGATGTCCAATGTAGAGTGGTCAGCCTTGAATTCATATACATACAAAAAGTAAAAACAGTAAGTAGTATCTTTGTGTGTGTATCTATGGTTGTGTATCTATCTATCTATCTATCTATCTATCTATCTATCTATCTATCTATCTATCATCTATCTATCTATCTACCTATCTATCTATATCTATCCATCCATCCATCTATCTATCTATCTATCTATCTATCTATCAATCTATCTATCTATCTAGACTATTCTCTTCCCACAATAATATTTTCTCTGATCAAAAATTATGCTATGAAGATCTAGTATACTGATAATCATGGACTCTCAGTCTTCACTGGTTTAAATGTCTTCAACCTGTTTTTTAAGCATTCATTTCAGTACTCAAGAATGTGTTTAAATGCTTAGTAGTTTACAAGATCCATTAACAAAATTCATTAAAACTAATTTATCTAATTTAAACATTGTGATGAGGCCAAAACAATTCTCCATTCTAAAGAAGGAAGCTGAAGTTATTGGAGGAGCCTGTATTCACAGACACCAGGGGGCTAGGGATGGAGCTGATACATAGACACATGGATTCTATATCATGGTCAGTGGACTCCCCTGCAGCATGCTTCTTCACCTGTATAAAAGTCACTTTCTGCTCCAGGCTATGCTGAACCAAAAATGGAGATAAAAAAGACTGTGTTGTCTTATTTCATATTCTTAAAGAAACTGGGTATCATTCCATACAATTATAGCTCTGGAGAGGCTGAAACAGGAGGGAAGTCATAGGTCAGCAAGGGACATATAGAAACATTCTGTCTAAAACAAAACAGGAAACACCAAAGAATAAAATGTGCCGTGGATATTCAGAATAATATATTCTATCAATGGTTTTCTTCTCTGCCACTATGGATTACATAGAATACATTTGGGTAGTTCATTTTAGACTCATCTAGAAGATAGGGAAAGAAGTTATCAATTAATTTTATACCAAATAGTTTGCAAGTCTAGCATAAACTGGAATCTACTTCTCTACTGCATCTATATTTCTTCATTAAGTGTATATCTCCTATTAGGTTTGGGAACCAATTTGCTTGAGCTAGTAGGATCATTCTAAGTTATTATGACGAGAAAGTATTCCGAGAGCGTGACCAAGCTGGTCATGAATTGCAGCATGCTTGACTAGCTATGTCTGTACAGGTTGTGAGGAACAGAAATAGTGGCAACTAACATTAGAAAATATTTAACAATAGCTTTCACAACAAAAGTCCCACGAGCTTGCTTTCACTTTTATTCATGAGCTGAGCTCCAAACCACACAATGTGTCTAGGGGTGTGTAGTAGTGTCCAAGGTATTACTGTTAGCTGTCCTCAATATGGAAGCAAAGTACATCTCACTTCCATACAAGAAAAGGTCCTTGACAAATCATTATTTTTCACACTAGCTAAAATAGCCATCACAAGCTAAGTGTTCTCAGCAAAAGATTTTATTACCACCAAAAAAATACAGCAACAAAAGCACTTTTACAGCTGTTCCAAGTGGATCTCAGTTAACTCTCTCTACCAATGTTCTATATGTAGTTTCAACTACAGCAAATTATTATATGTTGTTTTAAAATCTATTCTGTGGTGAGAAATTTTTAAGAAAAAAGAAAAATACTAATGTCTCTCAAGGCTGAAGTAGATGTTCAGAATCCTACTACCAGAATTGCATCTACCAGCTGAGAAATGCAAGGTTGAAGCCAGGGCATGCTGGCCTTCAGACAACAGTGGAGGGTTACACTGCTCACACCAACTTAACTGACTCATTTATCCTCATTGATCTTCAGTACTCAACAATCAGACTATTAAACATTCTATTTGGAGATAAGGTTTCATAGGAGCAAACACATTAAAGGTAAGTCATGAAGGTAGGCCCTATTCTAATACAACTGGTATCCTTACAAAAGGAAACTGTGATACACACTGGCACAGAGGGAAGACATTGTAAAGACAGAGGGAGAAAACAACCATATACAAGCTACAAAGAAAGGACTTAGAAGAAACCAAGGCTACTGACATATGGATTTCAGAGTTCTGGCTTCTGGACTAGTAACAAAATAAAGCTGTATTTTTAGGTTAACTGCTTATGACACTTTCTTATGGAATCTCTAGCAACCTAATCAACATAGCATGAATGACTCATGGCTTGACTCTTGAGGTGTATCTCTGTGTGGTAAGTTGAGAGATTAAAAGTCAAAGCCTGGGGGCACTAGTTTAGTGGTAGGGCACAGATGTTCTCCCCATATTGAGATGTAGTCTACAGAGTCTTTTTCATTTTATGACATCTTCAGACACCTCAAAATCTGCCCCAAACACTGTGGACACAGTTTCCCATTACCTTCTCAGTGTTTCTTCTTCCAGTGTTCCTATGATGGACCACTCCTTCTCTGTATCTTTAACTGAATTACTCAAAGCACTTTCTGAATCAGTGAGTCTACTTTTGTAAAGGGTCTCTCCTGGATGACATCAATCACTGCCTTTTTTACTCTGCTTCTGTAGGTAAAGATGGTCTCACATATTTAAGAGATAGCCCTAAGCAGGGCTAACATTCTTGAGGTTTAAGTAGAGTTTTCTGTCCTTACATCTTATAGATTTTCCTTGGACACTAAAAGCAATAATTTCTACATGGGAAGTACCCTAGATATGCCTGGCACTTTATATTATCAGCTGTATGCTCAAATCTACATGTCCTAAAGGTTATAAAACATAGGTAATATTTGTTACTGTTTTCACAGGTAAGAAATGTATTTTCTTAAGAAACCCCAGTGAGGCTGAAATTTTAACCACTCTGATCTAGAACCCAAAATTCATGTCCTGTTCCTACCTTTACCATTTGCGGTCCAATTTACTTAGTGTTTCTTTTTACTCAACTCAGATCTCCACATTTGTATTGTTTTCAGTGATATGCAATTGTACATTTGCTGTCACAATTGGACTTTACATGCATAAGCATCCTGATGGGTGCAGAGGGTGTTCTGAGGGCAGGTACTTACTCTCCCTCAGCTATCACACCATTAAAACAAAGATTCTGAAGGAGTTGGAATTTACACAGAAATCTCACACTGGGAAGAAAAAGAGGCTGAAGCCTGGTGTCTGCCAGAAAAGATATCTAATATTCCAGCAGGAAAGTTACCCAGTTCTGGCAACCTCTCCAACCACCTTGCAGGACAGACTGGAGCAGAAACGATGACTTCACACTACTTAGGACCACACTTTGACCAGGGCAGCTTCATTATGCATACCTCTTACACTCTCCCTAAGTCTAACCCTCATGCCAAGGCCCTGAAGATGGCCTTGGTGGGTCACTAGACTTCTTTGTTCCTCCTCATGTGACCACATTGAGCAAATCTCCCTTTTCTGCCTTCTGCTATTAACTTATGTCTTGTAACTGGCCAATTGAAAATGGGTGGCTGAGCCTGTCTATTGGGGCAGTCAGGATCTAGGTTTTAACCATAAAAACTTGAGTGCTGAATATCCATTAAAATAACATTTTGTACCTCATATTGCAATCATATGCCTTAAAATAAACAACTATTCTTATCTAACACATAAACAGTCATTCAAGAACCAGTGGACATTATCTTGTGTCTCATGTGACACTGTACTCTGAGACACCCTGGTCAGAGATGATGCCACTTCAACAACAAAATGAACCAGGGTATCCCCTGACAAAGCCAACCTTGATGTTGTCCCAGATGATGCATGATTAAACCAGTTTCACAGTCTCCTGTCACTCACTTATAATCTACAGTTCTG
This sequence comes from Mastomys coucha, assembly GCF_008632895.1. Lineage (NCBI taxonomy): Eukaryota > Metazoa > Chordata > Mammalia > Rodentia > Muridae > Mastomys > Mastomys coucha. The sequence goes on along the minus strand of NW_022196904.1, from coordinate 153,766,172 downwards.
ACCGATGAGGCTTGCAGGCTTTGACTGTTTTTGAAATGGCACAGTCCGTTCTCTCATTTTTTTCCTGCTGAGTCGTCAGCTGCTCAGAATCTCTTGATATTAATGGAATTGGGAAGCCATACTAATGACAGAGGTGACACAGTTGCACAGATGAGTTGAGCTGACCACACAGGCTAATTAAGTGGCTGCAGAGCTTGGAGAGTTCAGCCTGTTGACAGGCATAGTGGACAGATTTTAGAAATAGAGAGCAGGACACAGCTGGTCTACCTGGGGATCCTGTGCCAGTTTGAAAACAAAATCTCCTTCTGTTTGCCTTTTGGCTTGGGGCAATAATTACATTTCTATGATACTGTTTTCAAAATTTAAGAGTTGCTCATAAAGCTGTAAATAATCTACAGGAAACACGACATCACAGTTTTGTTAACTTCAATGTGGTCAGAGGTTCTCATCATACTTAGAATCCCTATGCAGCTAGGTGCAGTGCAACTTAACATGTAAACAAACAGAAACCTAACATAGGAGTAAAACAGAAACGTCACTTTCAACCAATCACAGTTGTCACTCTCCTGCCAGTCAAAGGCAGGCAACCTAGTAGGCCGGGCCCAAATAAGGCGCATGCTGAGCTCTGCCCAAGTAGGTGGTATCTGTGATTTGCTTTTGAGTTGAACCTAAAAAATGTCAGCTGCTCGCACACTGGCCTATCTCTTTACTAATTCTTATAATCAAATCTATTCTATATGTTGTGGGTTGCAACTGGAGACTAGGAATAAGAAAAGCTAGAGAAGACAGGAAAAAAGATGTTAAAGGAGAACACAGACAAAGAGGAGCCAAACACAAGGATTTCCTTGTTGGATTCTGCTTTTCATCTTTCTAATAAAGTCTCTTCCTTCAGCTTAGAGTTTTCTTTGTTTCCAGGTATCTTTCCCTAGAGTTTCTCCAGCAGGTCCCTTGTTTACTTGTGTGAACAATTTAGTGTGACCTGGATATTTCTATACAGTCAATAAAACCCTCAGGTTACCTCCATAATAAATTAGCTTCCAGATCAAAGATGGATATTTCTCCTTGTGCTGGATTGTCCTCGCAGCAGACATTTGGTTTTGACTACAGTAGTTTAAGGCTCTTGCATGTAAATGGTAATGCTAAGTTGCCACACTAAACTTACCACTGTTATGAAGATATTTTGTAGATTTTATTCATTTCGATATCAATTAACTTTAAATTTTATCCTCTATAGTGTAAGTATGCCTCGGCCAGTAAAGTGAAGGATCCTAATGCAAAAATTGAGGTTACCTAGGAGGAAGAAATGTTTGCCTCAATTGCACCTCCTGTCTGATTTCCTAACCTGTTCTATAAATTATGGGCCTTCCCGTACTCATTAGAGCCAATCCCCTATATTTCCTTATATGTCCACATATTACACAAATATACAGGATTGGTTTTGATTCTCAAAGTACCTAAATACACTGTGAAAATACAGTATACATACAGGAAGGTAGCCAAGATTGCCAGGGATCTGAAAACCAGGGGCAGGGGTGACAATTAGCACCTGTGACAATTAGTTGGAAGTGATATTTAGCTAGAAGGAATAGGGAGAGGTCTAAATGTGACTTCATAGCTGTCCTGACTCATTTGTTGTTGCTCAAGGAAATAGAACAGTGTTCTAATGGTAGATGTTATAGTGGGCAGATTTGGGACCATTGAAGGCTAAGAGATGGCTTATCGCAAGCACTGAGTTGACTTCCACTGGACCAGCTTTCAATTAGAACTGTACTATGAAGTTAGAATAAGGAGTCCTTGATTGAGGACGGAGAAAAGGAAAACAAATAAAAAATAGGGTGGTCTTGAAGCTTTTCCTGAGTCTGGCAGAGTCAAAACAGTAGCTTTCATTTATTGGGTGTAAGCACGTACTGAGCTCAGCATTTTGATTTCAACTTTATCTTTCCAATCCCTGAGAAAGGTTTTGGCATGCTTACTTATAAAGAAGAACATCATGAAAGTTTGATAGCTGGTCCAACATAATTCATAAAGCCATAATACTAGACTTCAAGACAAGACCTGCCTGACTCTTCAGGCTCCCTGTAGTTTTTATGACAGAGAGCAAGTCCACGGCACAAAGATCTACTTTCCTATAGTAGTAAAATTCAAAATTCGAGCATGATCCACCAGTTTATGCATTTTATCCTTAACATAGTTATCCAAATCATATCTCTCATTTTTAATCTAAAACAGAAAACACATCTGAGCATGGCAAGGCCTTATTTGTCAAAAGATTCAAAGTGTAAATTATTTATTCTTCTTTTAAATACTGGTGGACTACACACACTCCTGATCTTAGAACATAGATACAAACAGGATGGACATGGTCCCTGCCTTACCTGGGAATGTATTCCCCAGCTATGAAAACAAATAATAAATTGAAATATATTTGAATAATAATATTCAAAGACAAATTGTCACCAGTGCAGAGGAAAACAATAGAGTACTCTGGAGTATTATGTGAGTCCTTATCTCTTCTAGGTTGGAAAAGGCATCTCTCAGGAGGATGCTGCAGGGTGAAGGATGAGTGATGTTTAGTAGGGACAGGCAACAACATGGCTATGAAGCTGTAAGACACTGGGAATACTAGAACTGATCAACAGCCATGGCTACCTTAAGAAGAAAAGCAAGAGAGGCTCAGGGGCATGAGATGCAGCTCAAGGGGAAGATCAAAGCTATTTTCTGCAGGGCCATGGAGAACATGTAATCTTTGAAAATGAACGAATAAGAGGTGAGGATAAATTGGAAACTCAAGAGAGCTCAACCGTAAGTTTGCAGATAGAATCATACCTGGACCTTGGGTTCTGTACGAAAAGGTTATTCATATCAGGCTCAAGATGGTTAGCTTCAGAAAATTTCTGTTTGCAAGGCTGGCACGTGACTGGTATCAGAAAATCCAGACACTTGTAGGTTCCCACCATTTCCAGAATAAGTAAGACAGTGTGAGGTTACCTGATCTGTGAAACAATATGATTTAAGCTGAACACATGCCTGTCTTCCAGGAGTCTGGAATTTTAAGGCACCAGGCAGAGGCTGACATGATATGAACATTCCTCAATAAAAATCACAAAGTGATGAGCCTCTTGAGATATTATTCCCTGGCAACACTTTACAAGAACTGCCCTCTGTTGCTGGAGGTATGTAGACATACTGGGGGACTTTGCTTGGACGCTTCTGGTTTCCTTGAGTGTCTATCCAGTGTGATTTTTTCCCTCTTTGCTCATTTTATTTTGTGTCCTTTCTCTGTAATTAATTTTAGCCATGCACAAGGTTATATGAGCCCAGCCAGTCCCAACACACTACTCAGTCTTGTGGAAAACAGTCTTGGAGACTCTTGGCACAGGAAGCCTGACTCTTCTGACCTAAGAGCCCACAGAGAGACCATAAAATTTAAGCCTCCTGCTTGATCATAGAAGGGCTTGGGGGTGGGGCTGGAATAGATTACTGCACCTGGAAAATTGAGCCTCTGTGTTTGCTTTACTACTATAGGTTCTGCAAATATCTACAGTGATCCACAGCTGGGTAATCAAAATTTAAAGACATTCACCAACTTCCAATGAAGACTCAAAATAAATATTAAACAGCCACCTGCAATCCCCAGTGCCACTGGCCTAGATTTTCCAGGAACATGCCATGTTACCTCGGGAGATTAGAAAGTTCATGTCAAAGCTCTATAAAGTTCTAACCTATCTGCCCTTATTAAAATTCAGGATACACCAATAGTACAATAAAGGTGAACTTCTGGGTATTTCAATTTCATGTTTTTATATTAAGTCAGCCAATCTTATGGTCTAATGTTCTCTTTTTATGGATATAATTTGTTATAACCAACAAAGAAAAACAAGTCATACCATTGCATTTTATTTGGTTAATTGCAAAAACTATCAATAGAAACATACTAGAAATATACCTCAAAACACATTTCACACAATATAGAAGATTTCACTGTAGGCAGTACACCAATGCTTAGAGTCACTGAGTTTGTTTACTAAATAACATTTATTTCTTTGGGTAGATGCAGATTCAGTTGTCTTATTCATTCTTTCCAAGAAAAGAGTTAAAGTCCATAAAACATTGATGAGATGAGGCACTGGCATAGAAAATGATCTTGCTTTCTGAAGTAACACTGAGCAACACAACTCCTTCTGTGGAATACAGCTGCTTTGGTTCCAACATCAAAGATCTGAATTTATCGCAAAACTCACCCCCCCTACCATAAAGTGCTTGTCATCTGAAACAGCCTTTGGTAGTTAGGAACAGTCCTACCTACCTGCCTTGTAATACTGAAAAGATAAGGCCAGGTGTTAAACAGCAGATGCGAACTACAATTATAAGGTACTAAAAGACAGAAGTCTTTGAGAACTATAAAGTCTCTGTGTGTGAGGGTATGTCTATACTGAAGTCTAGGAACTGGGGGTGGGGGCAGTATTAATGGTCATAAGTGGGATAACATTTTCGATGGAGTTGACAATGAACATACATGTACCTTCAGTTAGGCATGTCTTGGCTAGGATGGCTGAGGGAAGAACATAGTAACAGAGGTAACACAAGGGAAGCTGGACAGGCAAGCTCAGAGCAGCCTGGGATGCAGTCCAATGCTTAGGAGGAATGTGTGGGAATGAATGATGTCTTTTATGTAGGAGCTATTTGCTTTTCTTTTTTTTTTTTTAAGCTTTATCTATCATATGTAAGTACTGTTACATTGTAGCTGTTTTCAGACACACCAGAAGATGGCATCAGATCTCATTACAGATGGTTGAGAGCCACCGTGTGGTTGCTGGGATTTGAACTCAGGACCTCCAACTCTCCAGCGAGTCATTTGTTTTTAAGGTGACATTTTTTTTTTCAGGAGACAGCTACCAGAAAGGAGGTGTTGAAGAAGCTGAGAGACATTGAAAGAGAGTTCTGGAAAGAACCTGGACATAAAGAGCAACACTTCATGCCTAGTGAAGTGACCTTAAATTGTACTTGAAACAAAACAGAAGAAAGAATCATATCTGATTCATAACACAGGAGAATAGCCAGTCACTACTGGAAACATTGTTTTTTCTAGATAGTCTTAGATTCTCCAGTCTCATACTGTACCAAGCCTCCAATGTGTAATCATCATAATTGTTATGAAGCACTCACTAGAGTTATTATTGCTTTGTTGCTATTCTCTTAGCATTTCAATATTGAAGGCTGGGATTGTATCTCAAGTGCTTGTGTAGGTCACAGTAGGTACATACTCAGAAGGTACAATGAGTATGTAGGCATGCTGGATGAACTTAAACTAAACATACTAGAGGGGAATGTCTAGCCATGGTTGATCATGCACAGTATCTAAGTGGGGATCGAGACCTCACATGGGCTTGCGTATGGTGGGGGGAGGGGAAGTGTCACAACAAATTTGGCAACAGAAGCTTCGGAATATGCACTGAAGAAAAATTAATTAAAAAACAAGAGTACAATGAATCTGAGGTATTTCTGGCTGCACTCACAGGGTCACATGTCTCAAGGTGGCCTTGCTTTTGCAACACAACATGCCTACTTCACACTGAGCCTATCATCCCACCAAGTAGGACCAAGCAACGCTAAGAAAACGTAGGCTCGGATTAGAAACATTTGTGTACTGTGAATTTTAGTGGTTTTGCTCACATTCAATGTTGTCTATTTTTACAGAAACATGATGTCTTAATTACAGAAAGCAAGGAAGGCATTTAATTTTTTTGTCATTGTTTTATAGCATAAATTAGTATATATTTCTATTAAGCTGTGTTAAAATCTTTGATTTTTAAAATTGTTATTTGAGAGCTTAATGGTTAATGGGGGGTAAGTGTGATCAAAATGCACTGTCTATATATATATATATATATATATATATATATCTTATATATGATAATATGATGAGACCCATTTTTATGTATATTTATATGCTAATGAAAACATAAAAAAGGCTATTTGGCTTGATGAGTAAGTTATAATAGAAATTATTAAATAAATTTGATTGAAGTTAAAACATAATTTCCAACAATTTTTGAAATGTATCTCTCACATGTAATCCTTATGGGAAGCAGATTTTCAGCAACAGTGGTTACAAAATATCAATCAACTCTGAAAAATGTTGAGGGTACAAATATTCAGTCATGATACAATTGTTTAATTATTTCCATAAAAATAAATCAACACACCTACTTGCATTGCTATACATGGCTTCTTTGTGTAGTTGTTGTATATAAATAGTTGTATACTTATTTTTATGTATTCCAGTCACATAAAATTTTCTCAGGTAGATAAAGGTCATAAGAAGAAAGTCAAATGTTGGTACTTCCCAAATAATCATTTCTATATATAAACAATACATGGTCACCCAGAGTGCTTTTCGTTTTTTCAAAAGAGACAAAAAGTCACCATATTCTCAAGACTCTTCATATATCTATGTTTAAAGTCAGAGAAAATAACCTTCAACATCTTACAGTGTCAGAATTCCGTCTGAAAATGCCATGATTTTTCTCACATCATGCTAGAGACTGAAGTGACAGGGCTTGTAAGTAAGTGTAATATCAAACGTTTTTTGATAACCTATAAGTGGCGGTTGCTCAAATCTCTATGCTACATAATGGACTATGTTATTGCACTTAGTATAATTGAAGAGGTAGCAGTAGATAATCTCAAGGCTAATGGGTGAAGAAAACATTTTCAAGTAGGATTGTGGAGTAAAGATGACTTTTCATGCTAAGAGGGAAAGACTTCTAATCCATATAAAGTTTTCTCAGCACTATGAAAGGCTATGAAGCCGGTTCCTTTTCACATTGAGGTCAATATGCATACAAACATAAAATTGCTTCCCTTTAAATATCATCTTAATGAACCAATTAATGAACAGGGCATGGAATTAAGCTAGCATATCCTCTGTGCTGCTATGGATAGGGTACTACCAATTAGCTAAGTACTATACCTAATCCCAACTCTAGACTTTGTTGAATCAGTAACTCATCTCTATTATCTAAATAATAGGATGTTAATGTGTTTTAACCCATTTAAGGGCTTATAGTTAAGGTAAGTGAATTCATTAAAATTGAGTATGTCTATCAAGCCCACAGCAAGATGTTGCTTATGTAAATCCATTTATACATTCACTTCTCTTATCTAGAGCCATCCTAGACTGCAGATGACCAAGAATCGTTATGAAAGTGTGCGTCACATCTGTGTTCTGGAACTTGTGATTATTTTATGTACTTAATAAATTGCTATCTTCATAGAGACCAAGTAGTACAAATTACTTATCATTTCCCAAAAGTCCACAGTAAGAGCAAACAGAGTGTGTGTGTGTTTGCATGTGCATGTATCAGAAGATGGACATTCTCAAGAGTAACCAATACCATTTAGAAGTATGAGTGTAGGAAAATAAATTAAAACAATCCAGCAATTGTAAACATATAAGGTGAACCAGCATGGAGTTCACAACTACTGCCTACTACATTGGTGCTTCCCAGATAATCACATCCATATATAACTGATGCATGGCCAGCCAGAACTCCCCCCTTTTTTTTTCAAAAGAGAAAGAAAGTCATCATATAGTCAGAATTGTTCATATATCCATGTTTAAAGTTAGAGAAAACATCTTCAACTCCTTACAGTTATAGAATCCAGTCTGAAAACTTGACTGAAGTAGAATATATTATATTCTGGAAACAGTGATATCTAAACAAGACTTCCCTTCAAAATCTTCATCTTTTTAAATTTTTTATTAGATGTTTTCTTTATTTACAATATCTCCTTTTCCAGGTTCCCCTTCAAAAGAAAAAAGAAAAATAAAATAAGAAAAAAAATAAAAAAACCCAAAAACTAAAACAATCCCCTGTTCCCTCCCCCTTCCCCCTGCTCACCACCCCACCCTCTCCTACTTCCTGGCCCTGGCATTCCCCTACACTGGGGCATAGAACCTTCACAGGGCCAAGGTCCTCTCCTCCCATTGATGACTAACTTGGCCATCCTCTGCTATACACATGTTGCTGCAGCCATGAGTCCCCCCCGCCCCCAATGTGTACTCTTTGGTTGGAGTTTAGTCCCTGGGAGCTCTGAGGGTACTAGTTAGTTCATATTGTTGTTGTGGAAACAACCCAGAGGTCCATCAACAGAGGAATGGATACAGAAAATGTGGTACATCTACACAATGGAGTACTACTCAGCTATTAAAAACAATGAATTTATGAAATTCTTGGGGAAATAGATGGACCTGGAGAATATCATCCTGAGGTAACCCAATCACAAAAGAACACACATGGTATGCATTCTCTGATCTAGAAGATCAGAATACACAAACTACAAACCACAAACCATAAGAAACTCAAGAAGGAAGCCCAAAATGAGGATAGTTCGTTCCCTCTTAAAAGGGGGAACAAAATACCCATGGAAGGAGTTGTAGAGACTAACTTTGGAATAGAGACTAAAGGAAGGACAAGTCAGAAACTGCTCCAACTGGGAATCCTACCCATATTCAGTCATCAAATCTGGACTCTATTGTGGATGCCAACAAGTGCTGGATGACAGGAGCCTGAGATAGCTGTCTCCCGAGAGGCTCTGACAGTACACGACTAATACAGAAGTAGAGGCTCACAGCCAACCACTGGACTGAGTACAGGCTCCCCAATGAAGGGGCTAGAGAAAGGACCCAAGGAGCTGAAAGGTTTGAAGCCCTTTAGCATGAACAACAACTTCATAATTAAAATATTGAAAAATTCCCATGACAGACTTTGACACTTGAGAAATGCCAATTTTTTAAGAAACTGGAGTAAGATCTTATTTTCCTATCCAAAGGTAAAATTCTTAGACAAGGATCCTACTATGGCTTTCTAAGAAACTGCTGGTTGCCTTCAGATATGAAGTTGTAACAAACCCTGTGACACAGCTTTTCCCAGGCATAAACAACGCACCCTAAAACATTCTGTAAATGCGGTATTGTCAGATGGAGCTGAGCATCTTTAAGCCATGAGAATATCATTTTGTGACAGCTTGAAACAGCAGGGTCTTTTCTAGACTTACGTAGAGGACACTGTTACAATTATGCCTCCTTCCAATAACCAGTTAGGAGTTTTGACATAACAAAACAGACATAAAAAAAAATCATGGTAGCACCAAAGATGGCTGAATACTAAGTTATACTTAAAAACAAACAAAACAAAACAAAAACCAAACTAAAATGCAGAAGCAAGGTCTGATAAAAATCTTTCCTCTAGACCATCTCTCACATATGGTCTCTCTCAAAAGCTTCCCCTGGGATGGCCTATAATGTACCTCTCTCTCTTTTTAGTTATTCTCATCAAAGCATCCTTTCCTTATTTACCTTTGTATTCCCAGTTAACACTTTCTCCATTCACTCAGAATCCACATCATTGTTTTTGAGGGATGTTTAAGAGAACCTGTTTCCTTCTTTTAAGGTAGGGAGCTTACTTATATAGCAGTACCATAGAATCAATCCACAAGAGAGCAGTAAGTTGGTTCCATGAGCTCTTGACAATCCACTGGGATGAAAGTACTCCAAAGACAGGCAGGAGGACTGTGGATGCCTGAGCCCTGGCAGGAAAATTCCAGTAGAGGTCAAGGATTCTTAAATAATTTGAAGTAGTGAACTTATAGGATTTTTACAATATGTATTTTAAAAATAATACAAAAAGACTTTCAGTAAAGTATATAAAAAGGAAAAAACTGTCATAATAAAAAAACTACTCTTTTTGCTTACAAAACATAGTATAATACTTTGCAGAAAACTCAAAGACAGAAAAGCACCAAGAAAAATTAGATTCTTTTATATATGTTTCAGATACGCCTACAGGTGGCATTTTGACATACACACATACACACCCATCTATTCTTCTATCACTAAAATCCTGCCTGTTCTGTTTTCTCCCATCGGGTCTCCTGCTTAAGCACAGACATTAGCAGAGTCAATGTTACTCTCTACATTATTCTATTGATGTGTGACAAACAAAAGTTTGACTGCCATTCTCTGAGTTGACCCTGTCATCAGTTCAGAGAAAATAAATGGCAGTGCATTGTGAAGAAGATGAATTGTGGAGCTAGAGGGCTGAAGTTTGAATTTTTTGTAAAACAAATGAGTCAGTCCCTGGCAGTTTATTTGTCTCATAACTAAAATATGGATGATGTCTTAGTTTGGGTTTCATTGCTGTAAAGAGACACCATGACCAAGGCAACTCTTATAAAGCACAACATCTAATTGGAGTTGGCTTATAGGTTCAGAGGTTCAGTCCCTTATCATCAAGGTGGGAAACATGGCAGCATCCAGGCAGGCATGGAGAAGGAACTGAGAGTTCTACATCTTGTTTTAAAGGCAAACAGGAGAAGACTGGCTTCCAGGCAGCTAGGAGAATTGTCTCAAAGTCCACACCCAAAGTGACACACTTTATCCAACAAGGCCAAACCTACTCCAATAAGGCCACACATCCTAATAGTGCCACTTCCTGAGCCAAGCATATTCAAACCACCAAAGATGGTGATAAAAGTTATTATATTATTATATTACTTTGTGGTACGAATGTTAGAATCAGATGGAATGATGTATATAATACTTGGAACAATGCCACTCTGGATTAAACACATACTCAACACTTCTAGTAATGAAGGCTTCAGGGTGTGCATGGGTGACTTATCACTGCTGAAGGCTCTTCCTAGGTGAACTTAACATAACATATTTTTTTCAAAGTCCTATCAAGAATAGGACCTGATATTCAGATCCTCTTGTTTGGACTCAATCTTTGCCTCTAATCATGTGAGATCTGAGTACATCACTGGGTCATTGCTTAACTCACATCATCAGTAAAATGAAGATATCATGCTTAGTTGATGGTTCCTAATCATTTGAGAAGAGGAATTCTAACACAGCAATTTGCTCATGATTCCAAGGGGCTTCAGACCTTTGGAAACCTTCTAAGGGCTTCAGGTTAATAATCCCTTCTATCACATGTCCCTGGTGGTTCACCATTCTTTCTGTGCTGTTCAATTCCATGGAAATGGTCCCATGATAATGATTTCTGACTTGACTATGGTAGAAACAATGGAAGGGTGAAGGGGGTGTTTAGGAAACAACTCTTCCTCATGGAAGATTCCCTGTTTTCCATCTTAGAGAACTTCCTAATTAAATTTCTTTCACATACGTTCAGTTCTTGATGTACTCAGAATAGGGAATCTAGCAGCACTTATTTATATGCTAATTTGCAACAGATAATTGTTCTCTTTCTCAATCCCAAAGGAACAAGAGATGTTCAGTCTCATGCTTTGTTGCATCTATTGGAGTTTGAGGCAGTCTGTGCAAAGCCACGGTGCAAAGAGCCTTGAAACACATGCCTGACCTGAAGTGCCACACTGAACTAGCTAGACATGGAATTGCTGATGCGCATGATCTTGCCGTGTTGCCGACTATGTACCATAATGCTTATCCATGTGATACCTGTGTGTCTTAGAGTATGGCTCAAACCTCATGTCCCTAGATATGGGTGTAAGCTCAAAATGAAGACTGCTAGGAAGGATTTTCCAACTCTACCCATTGCAGAAGACCAAGTTTGAGTTGGGTGATCCGTAATAGTAACTCTTCTTGCAACTCATTCCAAACATCCTAATGATAATTTATTAGTCCTGAGCTAGAAATATGAATTTTCAGAGGAATCAATTCTTTTTTATATCAAGTTTGGACTTTCTAGCATAGAGAATTGTATTCATGCAGGGAAAGATACTTTATTACAATCCTCCAGTACTTAGATCCTCACCATCATTTCTATCATGATGCTATAGCACGAGATAACTTCATAGGCCATGGATGATAGACATTTCAAGAAAAATGCTAAATGGTTCTACATCTCAGAGCTTTGATTTTCTGTTTTTTTGAAATTTGGAATAGCAATGACTGTTCTGAGGTGGTAGTTCACCATTAAAGAACACCCATTGTGTTGGTAAAGTAAACTCCACTATACCCATACATCAGAAAAATATCTAATTCTATAAAACTATGAGAAGGTTGCTTATGTAATCATATAAAAATATCACTGAGACCTGAGCAACACAAAGTACTCATCAGCATATATCTACTTTACACATGACCTTTTATTTGAGAAAAGTAAGAGAATAAGGATATACATTTGTACCTTATTTATATTTAGATGGGGAAATTAAAAGTGCTTATTGTAGGGGACCTCTTTGTAGGGATAGAAATAAACAGGTCTTGCCTGATAAAATTAAATCAAAACTCCAAGACAGCTTTAGGCCTTTTTCCTCGTACCAACCTACTTGAGCAAGGAAAAGTGTATTTAAAGGCAGTCACCTAATAACTTCACTTGCTAAATTCTCATCCTGCTTAGTTTGGAATTTAATGAGTGCTGACCATGAAATTATTGTATTTCACTCCAACAGTTGGCAACGTTCTTATCACTCGAATCAGCTTGCAAATCCCAGGGGAACTATCTGGATGAAGTGTTATTATCAAAATGTATCAGTAATTTGTTTCTGAAACTGGAGGAGGAAATGTCTTACATCAGCAGAAAACGAAATTGGAGAAGGTTGCAGCCCACTGGGGACCATATCTTTGTAGCAGGGGTTTCTGCATCGATTGTTGGGGGCTTTGCAGCTCCATCCGGTCATGAATGATACATGGTACTACCACACAGCTAGGTGGTTCTCTGTGCTGATTGATGGAGTGAACTTTTGGGGAGCAAAGAAATATGCCTTTACTTCCTCTCTCACTTTTAGCTTTGCCCTGGCTTGTGGAACAAATCCACTGCAATTTCTGTAAGCTTTGTTTCGAAATTCTCTAGGGGTAGATTTCTTATCAGATGCATTTAAAAAAATCAGAACATCAAAATCATAGTAAGATATTTTGGAAGGACAGGGTGTGAAACTGAGTTACATAATATTTAGAGTCAGTGCATAGCCCATGCAAATAATAACATATCTCCTTTTATCTTTTGTGAGACTTGGAGAGAGGATAGAAAATGATAATCAGCTCTTGATACCTTCTTTTCAGTCTTATGATTGCCTTTTTTTCCTTTTTCTTATTTGAGACAAGGGCTCATGTAACCCAGGCTGGCTTTGAACTTGCTATGTAGCTGAAGCAAGACCTTACCACCCTGATTCTCCTGTTTCCCCTCCACCAATACTGGCATGCATCCTGTCAAGTTTATATGGTCCTGGCAATTGAACCCAGCATTCCATGCATGTTAGCAAGTACTCTAACAGCTATGTCCCCAGATCCTGATTATTTCTATAATAGTCACTGTCACTGTCCCCATTATTGATCTAAAACACAGGTCTCATTTTTCTCAGCATAGATGTGACACTCTTAGTATTGGTGGGAATCTCTGGAGACTTCTGATCCTCAACTCTGGGACCTAGAATCTGAAGATTCCTATATATGACAAGACCCTAACTGTTGCGTCAAATGCTTATTTTTTTTTGTTGTTGTTCCAAAAGTGATGTTACTCAAAGTGAATAACTTTCAAAGGCAAAAGTATATTCAGTGAGTGAGGTTTGCCCTCACTTTGCAGGCTAATGGAATCTGATCATCTTTGATATGAGAAAGTAATAGGAAACTTAGGATATCATTAGCTTTTAAGGGTTGAGTCAGAAACTGCTGGTTAATTCTGATCAATGAGGCAGTTGGGCTGATCAGATGAGTACCATTTCTGAGTCATCTTCTTGCCTTAGACTTCCAAAGAGAAATTTTATAAAGATGACAAAATGGCTGAAAGTTCTGGAATGTTACTGGTGAAAGAAAGAAACCTCTTTTGTTTGAGTGACTGACTGTAGTTTGGGATGTCTTCATTACAAACGCATACTTTCTGCCTTAACTAATAAATACAGCTTGATGCAAGAGAGGCTTCTGGGAGTGCCGCTGTGGTGAGCAAGAATAGACAGGGTCGCAAGAATAGAGGACAGAAGACTGTTAGAAAGGTAAAGCCATGTGTCCACAACGATAAAATGAATATTAGCTTAGCTATAATAACCATAAACAGTAGAGAATATGAAATTTACAAAGAGATATCAACCCAGACTCTACACCCATTCATAGAGATTCCTAATTGGGCGAGAACAAACTAGCATTATAGTTCCCTCTTTGTCCACAGACTGTAGTCATCACTAGGGATTCAGAACATGAAAACACTAGGCTCCTTCTTCCCAGAGATCAACTCAGCACACATGTATAGTGTGACAGAGGAGTCACGATGTGGGCCTTGGGGTAGTAAAGTCGTAAGGTTCACAACTTGCTCATGCCATGAAGATGTTGACATTAAGAACTTGTAGAACAGTACCTGGTTCATGCGAAGGGAAAGAATGAATGTAGGCAGGTGTGTCTGCCTCCCACCATTCCCTTTGTGTCGAGAGCACAAACAGCTTAGTGACCATTAAGTAGAAAACAGGTGAGAGGGAGGGAGTGGCAACAGGAAGTTTTTGGTACTGGATACATGATTGTAGATTTGGGCTGTAACATTAGTAGGTCTAGGGCCTATAAAAAATCTATAAAGAATATCTTCTTTGGGATAAAGTGAATGCCCATTTTGCTTTATATTGCACAACATGAGTATTTTAGATGTGCTTTGAAACATTTTCATTAAAGACAACTTTTACACTGTTCTGTTTGCTATAGGTGGCTGGTTTCAGGACTATCCTTTACTTACTTAGCACAGGCATGATAATTTTTGAAAGAGTAAAAGGGACCCTACCATTATTTCTACAATTTCTGTTTTGTGATGTACTCAGTTATTTGCATTTTCTTCTGAGTAAAATCCATCTCTTCACTTCTTAATACACATTGAGCAGTTAGTCTGAACTAGACACCTTCTAAAGTTCTTTGTCTGCATGAACAATTTCAATCCCCACAATCACTGTAAGAGGAAGGAACCACTGTATGCGACAAAAAAGGAGCACTTGACACATCCAGCTATCTTTGGCCAGGAGCACACGGCACATGAGTGGTAAAATCAGGATGTAGACCCTGGCTGCTGAGAGCCTGTAAAATAATACTGTCTGTGCAAGACTTCAAAGTGGATTTTTAAAAATGGAACCCCTATACAGTAGCCTGCACAGAAACTGGAAGAAAAGTGTCTATTACTATACATAGCAAGTTAAGATGGGAAGCTAAGCAATAAGGATATGAATGAAGGTGGGGCTTAGTCAAAAATGCAGGCTTAATGCATGACTTGGACTTTGATCCATAACCTGACTGTTGAACTAGGCAGTTGAGGAAGTATGGAAAACAGAATATGAGGCATGGTTTTCCCTACACAGTAAAGGATCTATGACTGATGTTCAAAAAGAAACATACTGCGCCCTTCTCAGGCCTTCAATAATTTTTAAGTTCCAAGCTTGAGAGGGACAGAAGTCCCTTCTGCGATTAGCTCTTGACACTATCTAATTGCTTTAATTTTCCTGGCCAGAAATGTAGCTTCTACTACAGCTCATCTTCCAAAGTGCCCACTGATATTTTCCCCAATAAGATTCAAAGGAAGCTGTAATATCTTTCCTCTCTTCACTCCACACATTATCAGGGAACAATAAAACCGATTTGGTTAGAAAATTTCATTTCTTCTGTTGCATAATAATGTAGCCGAGAGCCTCACTTTTCAAGTCATTGGCTGAAATACGGCATGCATTCTATAATAGAAGAATTAAATATTACTTAATAAAAAAATCCAAGAAAATATTGTGAAAGATAAGGCTGAAAAAATGGAATGCTAAATTTCATAGCACAGCAGCCTTTAGGATCATTTTGATTTTATTTCCCTGGATAGAAACTTAAGAAGTTGGAAAAACACTAATATAAAAAAGAATATGCTTCAATCATGTAAATTATTCTAATTTAAAAGCTCGCTGCTGGACCATCTTTCATCTGTGTAAGAAATACATTTGATCTGTGTAAGAAATACATTGAGGCTTTTTAAATGATAGTAAATAACCTTTTGAGGTGGCAGCTTGTGAGGCTGGTGGCACTGAAGACTCTTAACCACAAAATTCAATAGTCTGCACTTCTATTGTAGTCCCTATCTGAACAGGTAAGTTCTATGTGGGTACTTTATTCAGTTATTGCCCAAATAGTGATCTATCTATCTATATATCTATATATGATATGGCATATCATATATATGTGTGTGTATATATATATATGTATATATGTATACATATATATATATATACACACATTTGCCATACATATATATGATATGGCATATATGATATATATGTATATACATACACACACACACTATATATATATATATATATATATATATATGCATATATATAAAATAAAGAGGGCTTTTATTCTAGCAGCTTTAGCTACTCTGACTGGAGTGTGAATAAACCAGTCATTAGGGAGAACATTTCCTAAGATCCTCTTTTGCTTTTCTTCACCTAACACTAATGTTTCAAAAAACATAAGATTGTGGTTTTTGGCTCCTTCATTAGACTTTGATGAGTCATGAGTCTGGGGATGTCTTAGCCTCTTTGTCTTAGTGGTGCATACCAGCAGTGGCTCCACAGCAGAAGTCTTGCATCACTCTAGCAAATTTTTCAATGTCTTACCCCTTGCTTGCCTTGTTTCTGGGAAGATATAGGAATTCTACCTCCCAGGGGAGTCGATGCCAGAGGGCAATGCTTGCAAATCCTTCAGAGAGTGCAGTCACAGTAGAATTCCACCGAGTAAATCTCCAGTTATTTGTGGCATTATTTAAAGAGGGAACATCAATTTCTAGATTCTACCTCCAAGATCTCAAGCTAAATGTCTTGTAATCTGAATTTCCAGTTTCCATACCACAAAGCACAGGCCCTTCTAAAGACTTCCCGAGAGACTGGGCAAACTGGTCACTCTGACCATAAGTACTATCACTTGGCCACACTCCTCACATATTCCTCTAGGCCACCTAAGGTCACTTTCACTTCACAGAGAAATTCAGTCTATTTGAAGTCAAAATCCCTCTCTTTAACTTTCCCATTTCCACCTTAGGAAAATATCTTTTGCCCATTTTTTTATGAATCAATTTCTCTCTCTCTCTCTCTCTCTCTCTCTCTCTCTCATGTGTGGAGAATAAGCCCACAACCCCCATACAGGCTCTCTGTTATCCTCCATCTTGGCATCTCTAACTACAAGTGTTGATTGCAATCTCCTCAATTAAATGTACTGTTGCTGTTTTATTACCCGATTTTGCCATGTGGTTGCTATCTTCTCTAACAGATGCAGTTTTCATGAGGTTAATACACTTTTATATAATAGGAACAATTGATGGCGATACCTGTGTGGGGAGAGGTACTCTCAGCTCTGAATGGCTTAGCTAATATTTAGGATTCACTTTGTTGCTAAACTTCATCCTGAACTTCACATGAATCAAGTAAGCTATCTGAGGGATAAAAAGGAAGGATAGACATTATTTCCACCCCAATGGCACTACCGCTTACCGGGCAGTGCCCTTCCCAACCATACCTTAGTGCGTTTAGCCACAATTTCCCCTGCAATAGAATCTACATTGTCAACCTCCAGTAAGAAAGGGAGTTTACTTTTTTTTGTTACTTTTAAAGCTAATTTTTTCTTAGTACATACATATATTTTTTTTTGTATTTTAAGATACAAAAAGTTAAATCATAAGTTGTATTTGCTGGGCAAAGCTCCCATATCTTTTGCTGTCTTCTCTCTAGTGTTTTTCACACCATATATCTATTTGTATCTCTATCTGTATGTATGTCTTCATCTCCATCTTCATTTCCATCTATATCTATATGTTCTCTGTACTCCTACCTGACCTACTTTTACACCATTACTTAAATTACACGTTTTCCCCAACCAGGGCCCTATCACTACTGTCTCAAACTTGTAGGAGACAAGCGTGGAGCAGAGTAATCCTTCCTTGCATCTGACACTAAGACTTCTATCAAACCATCATACTTGTTACTGTGGTCAATCTTACCACTGAATATAAAAAGTGAAGACAGCCCATCAGGAATGGTGACAGATACAAAAACAGCTTAAAGGGTGAGGAAAACTTACAAGCCAGAGGACACATATAAACTCTGAATTGGTTACAATTTTTTGTTGTTGTTAACTTGAGACAAGCTAGGGTCATCTGGGGGGGTTAGAATTGAACCAGCCTACAGAATCAATTAACCTGGGCCCATGGGGGCTCACAGAGACTGAACCAACAACAAAAGACCTAGGCGTCCTACACATTGGAGCAGATGTGCAGCTTGGTCTTCATGTGGGTCCCCTAACAAATGGAGCAGGGGCTGCTCCAGCTGTCGGATCCCCTTCCTCTAACTGGACTGCCTGTTTGGGCCTCAGTGGAAGAGGATCCTATTATTCCTAAGGTGACCACATGTGCCAGGGTGGAGTGATATCCAAGGGGGTCTTCTTTGCTGAGGAGATAGGAGAAGAGATGGGGGGGGTTATAATGGTGGAGCTGGGAGGAAGGTTGGGAGGGTGTAGGGTGAATAAATAAATTAATTAATGAAAAAAGAAAGAAACTTTACAATAGAGATTAATTACCTCTTAAGGAGTAGAATTTGAAACTAATAGTTAGTGATGAAATGCTATCTTCTTGCTCATGGAATGCATTGTATGCTTTTAACATTTTTCCATGTTCTGTGTTGTATCTTCAATTGGTGTTAAAGTAACTTTAGAAATCACTCTATCCAGATCAAAAGTTTTAAAGTGCCTCATACCCATTCATATAGCTACAGTCTGAAATGTTATTAAATAAGTCTCTGCAACATCAGGAGGATCATCAAATGTACTCTTTGCTAATTACCTTGCTTCTGTGACAGTGTTCCTATAGGGAGTGCCTTATAAGGAAATCTATTACTTAGAGAATGAACCTAGAAGAAGTTCATTGCCTAGAGCTCATTGCCAATGTCATTTCAACTTAAAGCATATTAAATATAGAAGAAATGCAGAGTAAATACATAAGCTCTCACAAAGTAAATAAGTGCCACAACTGTCAACCTTTTTCATTTTATCCTGGCACTCTAGGGAACTCAAGGCCTGCTTTCCCACTGAGCCTTCTTGCAAGATCAGAATCTTTCTCAAAGAATGTACTGCCAGCTGAGAAAACAGAATCGCTTTCCCTAGTGGACCTAAACTGTGTACCTTAGACCTGCCTTGAATTCCCAAGGAGGCAGAGGTGGAAAGCTATCACGAAGGATCAGAATCAGCTTTTTCAAGCCAAAAGAAAAGAGAAAAGAAATGTGGCAGTGAATATATCAAAGGCACTGACTGGACTTTGGCAAACCACAGAGCAACACATAGGATGAAGATGACAGAACATACTGGGGAGGGAGCAGACAGCTGTTTGGTCAGAGAGCACAGGCAAACTGTGGTATGGGGTAAAGGGTAAAGGTGCCATTTCTCACTGTTTCCTTTGATTGGATTCTGTTCCCAGGAACTTGAGCCAGTCTCCAAAGGAGAGGGTGCTGTGTAATAAAAGCAGGCCACGTGAGGATGGTATCTCTGCAGGCTATGACCTCAAGTAAGCCGATATTCCCCTAGAAGCTCCTTTCTCTGTTTGGTAAAGTGCTTGGGTGGGAAGGGGTGATTTCTAAAGTCCCATTCAGCTTGCCCATCCAGAACTGTACCCTTCGGAGATAAGCTGAAAGTAAATAGTTCTCTATTAAAAATGCATGCAAGACTTCCCAATGGAGCGCCAGAGCCTGGTTATGCAAGTGGTTTCCATCTGCTCCCACTCCAGCTTTGCTGAGGAGTCAACAATGTTCCTCAGTGAATCCACTGTAAAGTGGTGTGCGTGAGTCCTTCTGGCTTTGGGGTGGCTTGGAAGTCACCACCGTAAGATGACTTTCTAAACTTCACAGATTACCCCTGATGGTCTCTGCTCATGCACTGGTCAGCCCCTAAGGACAGGAAGGAGAGACATTGTGTCTTTTAGGATTCCTACTCTTGTCATTAGAATGACTCAAAGCTAATGTCAAGGGAAGCTATTATTCTAGTGGTGGGAACTTGGAGAAGTTGAAGCTATGCTTCCTAGCAGCTCTTCAAACCCCCAGGTGAACCAAAGTAATATGTGTAAACTCCCAACTTCCTGGGTGTGGCCATCAGTGCGGTCACCTAGACCCCACCCTCACAGGAGAAGGTCTTCTCTTGAGGTCTGATCATCTTAAGTTGCTGGCTTGACATATTCTTAGTAATTTTATTTTGGACGTGTTTTCTGTAGATAGTGTCCAATGGGACAGTGATGTAAAAGTTAGGGATATGGAGCCAGGTTCAGTGGCAGCACTGTCTCCCATTACCTTCTTGGAGTAGATCCTATGTCAGCCCAATTCAACACCTACCCTGGCACTTGCCCTCGCTCAGACTCCCTCTTTAGCTAGTGAGCATCCCCATACTTGTGTGAGCACAATATTTGTTGTGGATTGGCCTGGGGCTGTTCTTGTGAACCAATCACCTAAGGAATAAATGAGTCAATCGCTGGATGAGTAGGTGGGAGTTCTGGGTTGGACGGAGGAAGAGAGGTAGCAAGGAAAGAGTTAGGTTCTCTTTGTAATAGGACAGCAGAGGGGTAAGATGTAGCTCCTAGAGTTTCCCTGGTATCACAGGGGATCCGAAAGGATTCGCCACCGGAGGAATCGGATTTTAATAAGGCTTACAAGATTAGGTTTTAGTTGTTGTGCCCAGAGATTGAGTCACAATTGTTTCTGAACAAAGTTTGTGTTGCGTTTTCCTTCACACAGCGGAGGTTTGTCTGGGTTCAAGAAAGGTACTGTGGCAAAACATGAGTTTGCCAGATGTGCACCACAAAGGCCGTGGGGGATTTGAAGCACAGGGTTGGTGTGGTAACAACCGCCAGTGAGAACCTAGAGAACTGGGTAGAGAGATCGTCGAGTTCGGAGTCAGTCTTTACTGAATAAAAAAAGGCCGGTTATTGCCCCCCAGTGAACAGCTGTCCAAGCCACCAAGGCTGAGAGTCGCCAGCACTAGGGTGGGAATGTGCTGGTTCATTTTTTAATTATTTCATCTTAAGTTGAACAACAAATATTAGTTAAAAAGTTTTAAGGAACATGAGTGGTCAAGAGAAAGACTATGCAAAGGAAAGTGAAACACTTTTTCTGGCCTTCTGAATAAGGACTAGTGAATTTTTATTTTGTACTAGATGTGGCAAATTATATGGCTGGTTATGTATGTACACAGTAAGCATGGGAGACTCCAAGCCCATATCGCCATTGGGATTGCTGATGGTGTTCCTCTCAGCATTCACATTCCTGAATCAACTATACCCCAGACCAGAAGGAACAGAGACAGGGAATGGAAACACTGGCTTATTAAGGGTAGGTTAGGACTGTCTCTCTCAGCACCGACCTAGTCAAGTCCCAAGACATCCTCACTGAGCCCAGCTTTCAGCACATGAAGCTAAGCAAATCATTATCAAATCCATTTATTCTGCTTTCAAGAGGATAGAGAGAAATTTTAGCCATAATGCATTAATACGATTTCTGGAAGGCTCGGAGGGACAGTTAATAGTCAACTCATGAGGTATTCTGTGGCAGTAACTAGAGAGAGGCATTTTCATCATAGTTTGCCTGGATTCCACCCCTGGCTTTTCCCTCACTGGATGACTATGGATAAGTGGCCATCTGTCTTAGTGTTCTAGTCTTTGAAGCTGAGATAGTATGAATAACTGTGAATTGTACACTTAGGGTTGTGCTCAGAGAAATAATACCAGAGGCAAGGATAAAAGAAAGGGAGGTTTTGAGATTTAGGGTACTGAAGAAAACATTTTTTAAGATGTCAAAAGCAAGAGGCCTTCACTGAAAACCCTTACTCCATTAGAATTTTCTATCAAAGCAACCAGGAATTTAGCTCTGATAGACTATCTAGAAAGTGCTTAGGTCCCTGCCTGAATACTGCCACCTATGCAAGCACAGAGAGGAACATTTAAAATATGAGACTTGGTTTCGCTGCATGCCTGTGCTGCTGCTTCTGAAATGATAACCATTGGGTCTTTTCCAGTCTCTATCTTGCTCCTATAAAGGGTAGTTCTAAGGAGAATGTGCAAACATCTGTCCTACACCTGTCTTCTTAGCTACACAGGCTCATTGAACTTATGACAGGGTGATTCTAAATAAGATAAAAGCTACACCTGCCTACCCACTCATGCTTTCATTTTTCCTACCAAAGCCTCTGTCCCCACACAGACATGGCCATTTCAGCTGATGCTTGAAAACTGTGTGGGAAAGAGTGTTGAAAAGGTGCATTTCTGTCTGTGTTTCCATGTTGCAGGGCAAATTCTTTTAAAATGCCAACTTAGTTAAGTCACATACTGCCAACTGTTTTCTCACCAAAGTCTTAAATATTATGGAAATATATTGAATAGATTATAAGCACCAATGACAATTTGTTTGCTTTATATCTCAGTTTGTATTCTGGAGTGAATGTTTTTTTCCTAAGACTGTATGTATAGATAAGTAAATGGTGGGTGTTTGAAAGTAAAATTCAGGAAGCCAATGTAACGATCCCTACTTCTCTGGCACCTATGGAATGCTTCTTTCTTAGCAGGGCTGTATAATTTTACCACATATGAATGTGAAGGGTAAAAAGAGGCTGCCCATCAGGCAGGTTAGAGATGTGTTCTAATTTTGCTCTAGGTGAATAAAAGGAACCTGTATTTGACATTAGGATCATAAGTCACAGATACTATTGAATTGATAGTTCAATAGAACTCAGATCTATTAGCTTAGAGGGTGAGAACTTAAGACAAGCCACAGCTGAACTTTCTATGAGCTCTTGTGTGTAAGGGAAGAAAATAGGAACTGGATAGTTTTATGACAGGCTTCAAGTCTACTGCTCTGTGATCCTATTGTTAGAGTATTAAATGATCTCACGTGTCCTGATCTCCTGTCACATCAAGAAAGAAGGAACAGAATGTTACTGTGGTTAAAGTGGTCTTTGGCAAAGAAAATAAGTCGAAAGATTAATAATTTTACCCAATGACATTGGTCTTTTTAGGAAGAGTGCCTCTTGCCGGTTGAAACGAAAGATACAATAAGCCATAAAATTGCACTTCTATTGTAAAAGATTGGGGAATAGAAAGCTAGAATCAAACAGGCAAAACAGAACAGATAACAGGTTAGAAGACACGGTGATTTATCATGGAGATTTCTACCTTGTCCCAATAGTGAAGCCTTAAACCCCTGTGTGTGTGTCATGGAACAGTTCTTACTTATACAAGACTGTGTGACAGGCAATTCATTTCACTGGATACAACTAGTGCTCAGGAAGATATTGTATCTGAATCCTCAGTCAATCAAATGGAAACTACAGGATCGAAGCATTGAGGGAGCCTGTGAGAAGGAAATCATTCAGAAAATGTAACCAGTGTTAGCTTGATAATTGCCATTTATTAAGTGCATTGTGTGTATTAGGACTTGCATCATGTAGCCATGGTCCTCATATTATATAGAATGTTTACCACAGCACAGTGGAGAAATGTAGAAGTTGGGCAAGTAAGCTGGCCAAGATTTTAGGTGTAAATAAGGAGTCTGAACCCAAGTCTGTCTGACTGATGTAAAACATCTCCCCTCTTCCTCATACTGTCTCTGTTTTGTCTGGTGAGTCAGTCTTAAGGGATACTTATTCTGAAACTGGAAACTCTAGGAGCCTGACAGCACACTGAAATTTTCTAGGTGGATAAGAAAATATGGTAGGCAGGGATGAATGCAGTTCTTATTTTAATAACCATTTCTTTTTAAAAAGATACTTGCATTTTTTATTATTTAACTTGTGTGTCTGGGGGATATAAAAAGTGCAGGTAACTATGGAGGTCAGAAGTGGATATCAGATTTACTGGCGCTGGATGTACAAGTACCAATATAAGGTGCTAGGAACTGAACTAGTACTCTCTGCAAGAGTGCTATAGATCTCCCAAACCATCTCTCCAGCACCTTAAAAATTATTATTTTTTATGTATTGCTTATTGTTGTAACCTGCAGCCCTATATACTGAAGGTCATATAATTTTAACCAGTGCAGCATATAAATCCAAATAATATTACTACTGCTTCTGACTTGGTAAATACATGTGTATATATAAGTGCATACATATAGTATGAAACAAAATGCATAAGTGTTAAACTAATTCTTCCATCTGAGGAGTGGTAAAAATTAAAATCTATACAATGACTGAGACAAAAGATTGAAGGAATAATTAACTATTGAAATCCTCACATGACATGAATTCGTAGGGACCCAATCTATGGGGGAAACAAGGATTCTATAGATTCCTCCTTGGGAGAAGGGAAGAAAAAGGTGCTAGTCTTTGATGCTGAGGTCAATAGCGTAACAGTGCTGTGCTAGATACTCTCTGAATCTATCCTTTGATTCTCCTGGTAACCAGAGAAATAGAATGTCTTACAACATGGAAGTTATTGGTCTGGTGGTCATATCTAATGCACGCTATTATTTGTTTGTTTTGATGGAGCCAGGGTTTCTCTCCATAGCCCTGGTTGTCTTGAAACTCACTATGTAGACCATGCTGACCTCGAAGGCGTAGAGTTCTACATGCCTGTACTTTCTGAGTGCTGGCGTTAAAAGCATGTGCTGCCATTCTTTAATGAACACTAATTTTATCATGTTATATACCTGTAAAATAAAACCCATGCCAAGAATCTGTGACTTGACTTCAGGAAGACTAAAAACAGGATTTGGCCAGGAATGTGCAAATGACACCAACTTCTTGGTTTTACGAACAAAACAAAAAACAAAACAAAACAAAAATAAACCAAAAAAAGCAAAAAACCCTCATTCTAAATTGTTTTCCTCCACCTCTCAACAACCTTTGAAATAAGGGTCAGGTTGCACTACCTTAAAGGTCCACTGACACAAACCTTCCATTCAGCGATAGATGCTCTTTCACCAGTCAGTCAGCTAAGCATGTCCTACCCTCTAATCAGATGCAGAGGTATCCAAAAGAGGATAGGGACCTTTTATGTGTATCCTATGTCGATAAGTGCCTGTTGCAGGCTGAAGGACAGTGAAGTCTCCTCCTTCTCCTCTTCCTCCTCTTCCAAAGCTGGGGATTAGGAGATCAAGCCCAGTGCTTTGTGCATGCTTAACAAACACTCTACCATTGAGCCACACTCCTAGCCATTAAGTCTTTTTTCTAATTGTCTGGGTTCTATTGCACTGGAGGGCAACCCATCAATATAAATGTTTTTCCCCTCTATCTGAAAAAAAAGTAAGTGGTGACCCTACCCAGGAATGCTTTGAGCCCAGCATGAAGAGATGGGGGATATAATATCTTTAAAGGGATGCTTACAACATTCTACAAGGCCCGACTGAGATAATGTGTACAAGCGAGGTACCCTTTGTTTCACATTCAGAGCCCTGACAATGAACAACTCCTGGTATATATGTGAATCATTACATACCTCGAGTTGAGAAGCTGGAGACTATATGTAAGCATATCTTTACAACATTACCAAACTTCCTGCTTCTTGTTAGTTCTATCTCTGTTGACTGAACTCCCTGATTCTTAAGAACATTTGAACGTGAGTCCTATCTTTTCTTTGCCTAATCCCCAAAAGTTTTCATATCTCCAGCGTCTGAGGAATGAAAACAGATCCTCACCCTTCACCAAGAACTTTGAATGCAAATCTTCCTGCCACTGCTATGGCTTGGCTCTGGAAAGCCTGTAAAGGCTCATGTGTTAAATGCCCGTTCTTCAGCTTGGCACAACTGAGAAGCAGGTAGGAGGAACCTCTAAAAGGTATAGCCTGGGTAGGATGGAGTTAGGCCACTGGAGGTGTTTGTTCCTTATGGAGGACTGTGGGCCCTGGGTCTCTTTCTCTCTTTGTTTCTAACTTCCATATGACTTGTTCTGCCGTACACTTCTGCTGTGATATACTGGCTCACCACAGGCCTAAGAGCAACAAGCCAATGAAACATGATCTGAAACACCCACTAGTTGTGAGACCACACAGTTCCCTCTTTTAAAATTCTCTCACAGACAGGGTAGGCCCACTTTATATCCTGTGACTATCCACTAACCCTACCCAGGTCAATTAAACTTGCTGCTTCTACCCCTGAGCCCAGGTTGGAATTTTTTCTCAGAAGTTTTCTTCTCTTCACTCCTCACACTGTTTGTTTCTAATGCTATATATGTCACAGTATATGCTTCCTAGGCAAAGCTTTCATATCTCAACAGAAATGAATGCTTTCTTTCTTCGTCCCCGCTGTTCTTCATTCACAATATTGAGAGTGTACCCTCCTTAGTGTTGCCTTTTGTTTAAAAAAAAAAAGAAAAAGGAAAGAAAAATGAAGTTATTTCCATTTATAACTGTTCCAAGAGTTGCATTTTGGAGGCCTCTTTGTAGAACACAGCAGTAAGATTGCCTGGTGGCCCCTCAATGTGTTCATATCTCACTGCTTGACTAGGTGTGTTCTTTAGTGATGTCAAATGCACTTGGCTTAATAGGCTATCAGGGAGTGAGGGAGGGAAGGAGGTGGGGAAGAGCACTCACCAGTGAGCCAGTGCATGCTAGTGTGAGCTCATTTCCTTCTCTCAGTGGGCAAAGTACATTTTAAACATAGGCTACTGCACATTTAGGCCAATTCCACTAAGCATAAAGGCTAAGAAAACACTTATAACTAATAAATGACTTTAGCATGGGTACACAGCATAATTGTAGTTTGAAATTTACAATCTGTACAAATCCAAAGCAAGCAAGTATTAGAGATACAAATATTTAAGACATTTTGAAGAATAAGGCCACGATTCTCCTTGACTTCCAGTGTTGACAGAAAGACTGTGCTTGTATTAGTCCATCTGCCTTGCCCCTCATGCTGTTACTGGTGCTTCACTTAGGTTCTACTATATCCGTTTTGCTTGGTGCTCCTCTGGGTACCAGAAATATAATGAAGACAATGAACTCTTTTGCATGATGAGCAGCAGTCATACATGTCAGGTTACAGCAACTCTGGAGCCCCACTGTGGAAGGGAAGGCACTTGAGGCAAGTTCTGGGGAAGAGGAGCGAGGAGTGTTTTAAGTACCCAAACTACACAAAGGACAGGACACTTAATTATACCTGAAAAGAGAATATAGATTTCATGATGGAAGAAATTCAAACTCATTATGACTGGACCTTCTCCAGATGGCAGAGGAGGGACTTCATTCTATAAAGTGGGAACAGCACAGAGATAAATAATAGCCTGAACCAGTTCTGTGTATCCTCACACCTTGAATGCCATGTTCCTAAGTATTGTTATAAAATATCATTGAGAGACACCATAATCTATAGGTAATAATTAAATATGGCTTATTATACAAACTCAACTTTAGCTGTTTGGTTCCCAAAATACTTTAAAATAACAAACACTCTTTGCTCTATTCTAGAGTCAAGCGACCTCACTTAATTTTATGAAGTTCAAAACTGCCTGTGTGAACTCAACAGTAGGCTGGATTCTAAGCAGAAGTAGCACCATTTAAGAAGCATAATGAAGTTTCCTCGCTCTTACCCACCTCAAGGTAGCATAATTACTATGTGGGTGTAAGTAAAGTCTTTCCAGGAGCTGAAACACTCATCTAGGAATGCTCTTGGAGACTCTTCATGCATCTCTGACTTTGCAAGTTACTCCTAGGACTGTGGGTTGTTGCAAGAGGAAAGAATTCTGCATTAATAAAAGTAGCCCAGTGCAGGAGCCACAAGGACTTTTGGAGTCAGTTCCTTGGGAGTTACAAGGACATGCTTAGCTTGGCATCACTAGTGAAGGGAATCAAGGAAGGAATCATGAAGTAAGCTGCATTTTGTGTTTGAGGGCAGGTTGAAGAGTGAGTAGAAAAGTCCTTGGTGCAGAAAAAAATGCAGATAGAGACAATTGCTAGGAAGACTTTGCTTGGCTGTAGGCTATCTCCCTTAAATACCTAACATCCATTTTTCACAAAATAAACTTAATCCCCTTTCTATAAGGTAATTTCTCCAAGTAGGTGAAGACTTCAATGTCCCTTATCTTTGATGAGGTTCTCTCATCCAAGTTCTAGATCCAGAAACATCTTGGCTACTCCTCATCCTGCACCTTCATTTTCTCAAGGGCTTGCCAAGATGGTTAGCCTACTTTTCCTATTGCCTTGATCTATATATAAGCAGTGGGATAGCTGCTTTTCTTGTTTTGAATTATGTCTATTAATGGAGGATCCTAACAGCAAAGGGTAAGTCATTGACTCTCAAACTTGTCCCTGGGATTTAAGCTTGTGTTCAAGTCTGATTCTGGTATTCATTCAATTAGACAATTTGTGGAGCTTTTTCATAGCCTCACTACCAAGTGAAGCTATTGGCTCATTTTGGTGGCTAATCTTATTTGCTAACTTGACATGCCTGGGAAAAGGGAACTTCAACTGGGCAATTTCCTCTCTCAGATCAGCCTATGGGCATGTCTCTAAGGGCCCTGTCTTGATTGCTAATGAATGTGGGAGGGCTCATTGCTCTGTAGGTGGTGCTGATCCTATCTTTTGACTCTGATTCAATAAGGAACAACTTGAAACTATAATGCTTACCATTCTCTTATGGATGGAATAATTCATCCTTGGAAATGTTGGCAACTTTCTAAAAGTCATAGTGATGGTTTCTGGGTAGGTAAAGATAGTCTCTTGTTTTTGCCTCTACAGTGTTGTTTCTATGCTCAGTATTCTGAGCTTCTGAGGAACCATCTCACTCTCAGCTTTGCTCTTTACTGTTTAGCTGGAAAATCCACCCAAGTTAGAATTGGAACAAACAAAGCAACTCCAGTCCATTGGATAACAGCCTTTCTCTATAAAGCCTATTGATGAGAATTTGTCATCGACTTGTAACCAAAGGCTTTAAAATGCAGTGCTATAGATCAGGAGTTGTCGCAGGCATCCTAAAGCACAGAGAAAGATCCTGACTGAGAATCCATAAGACCAGAGGAAGAACAAGGATCAAACAAAACACTATCTACCTGAAGCCAGGCAGCTCCTGGGGTTGCAGCTATAGGAACCAATAGTCTTCTTGTGTGATTTAACTTGGTTGAGACTGAATTTGCTCTCTTTTTCAATGACCCCTCCCCCCCAGCCACATGAATTGCTAAAGACAGTCCAGATCGATGCTCAGAAAAGTCTATTCTCTAAGAGTATCATTGTATTTAAAGGCGGTGGAAACAGAAAGTCTAATCTACTGTGAAAGACAAGAGTGTATAAGAATGATAAAGAAGTTTGTTTAGATTCCTCAAATTTAAAATAGAATAACCTTGGATTTCAGCTATGGGAACATGATCATTTACATAAACTTATATCTCTATAACATCTATGTGTCTGTACCATCTAGCCATCAATCACATCTGTCTGTGGATAAAGATACAGTCAGTTTAGTGTTCCTCATTCTGATGGAAAGTACATCGATTTTTAGAATTATGCTTTACTCATTTACATGCTTCTTGTCCCAAATCTGATACAGTTAATAAATGCTAAAACAAAACAGTCACCTCATTATAAAAAAAAAAACTATTGCTACAGTAATTTCTATTTTCAAACTGGAGTCTGTTCCTTTGGGCTCAGTAGTCTACATAAGAAAAGAACAGGAGCAATGGCACAGTGTTTTGGAGGAAACCAACCCCTAGGCTTCATTTACATAGACTAACTGTAGTGTGTAAGTAGCTATACAGTGAGCAATCAAGATACCTTTTCTAAACTACAGAAAATGACACAACACTAGTTATCTGAAATTTAAATGTAATTTTCCATGATTTTGTTTTTCTAAAAGCAACAAGACTGAGTTCTTCTATTTACCAAGGGCAATGTTTCAAACTTTCCTTTATAAGTTATAAATTAGAAATTTGAAATTTCAGCACATGATTAGAGATCTTAGAATTTTACCACTGACCCAAGAATAACAAAGACAAATTAGGTAATTAATACCTTACAACTGTGATTCTAAATTTCTGAATATTTGTGATCAGTACTGCCTTCATTTGAATTGAGGAAATTAAAATCTTTTACTCCTTGGTTATTTTTATAATGTAGATTTTTTCATTAGACATTATAGGATGTTCTATCTACAGGAACTATAGGCCTTTGTTTAGATATTTTGAGCCAGCTCCATTTGTAGATCACAGGGTTGGGTGCTAAGGATGAGACACTGAGTGGAACAGGAACTTACTGAGAGATTATTCTTACTTAGAGATTACGTAGTTCTCTTACTTAGAGATTATTTCTGACAGATATTTAGAAGCAAAAAATTGATTCTTCATCTTCTGAGAATTACTTTTCCTATGAGCTTGACTGTTTCTCTGTGTCCTTTCCATTTCCGTCTGTTGTGCTCTGTTTTATGGAATTCGTGCTGTTCCACAAGATGTAAGAGCTCAGCAAGAGGAATATAATGGAGAGAATCAGGGGTTAAGACACAAAGATTGCCAAACACGGGGTCTGCAATGCAGCAGCAGTGACATACACAGATAATTAAGCGTAGCTTCCTTGTAGGCTTTAGAAAGGCCAATCTTAACAGGGCTGATGGGAGAACTGAATCTATTAAACACCTGAAAAATGTTCAGTAGGGGAATTGAATCTATTAAACACCCGAAAAGTGTTCAGTGCAATCCTTGGTACAAAGTGACCATTCTGTGACACATTAGATAACTTTATAGATGTTGACCAAATATCAAATTGTGTGGTCTTAAGAGAGAACTCCATGTTCATAATGAAATACTGACAGTGAAGTTAGGAAGGCAGCAATGATCTCATTGCTTATAGCTGGACAATCTAAGCTGAGGGCTCAGCATGGATAGAGACAAGGACTCCTGGCTCCAGCCGTGTTTTAAGTCCACTCATTGTGCTCCATCCAAAACAACTGCTCTCTATTCAGGATAAGGACCAACCATATCATCCACACAGATGACTATCTACCAAATGGACTGTAATCCAAGCCCTGGGAAAGTCCTGAGCTTTTGCCTGCAGTAAGGCTCAAAGGGCACATTAGATCCCTCTTTGCTTCTTAGACTTCTGAGTTTCTGATTACATTTGGCAATTAGAGTGTATGAGAACAAAAGCTCTCTTGTTTTTACCAACAAAAGATTCACTTCAGTGAATACAGGACAGTTTAACTAACTTTATTGTCATGTACAAGAGGTGAAACTATTGTCCAGATTAATTTTTTTCTCAATAAAAATCATTGGGTTTGAGAGCATGCTGAGGGCATGGAGAGATTCTTCCTCTAAGGTCTTGAACAGTTTCCATGTGATCTTAAATGCTAACTTGTGTAGCAAAAAAACCACAATTTCCTCTTCCAAGGTAGGGAAATTTGAGAATTTTTTTATGTCAGTGTGCTATCTTCTTACAGCTCCCAGTGAGGGCCTTTTCTCCCATGCACCCAGATAGCTACCAGAGACACAGAGTCAGTACTGGAGATTTTCATGAGGCTAACTTCTCAAGGCATTACAATTCTCTTCTTTGTAATCAGAGAGATAAATGCTAAAAAATTGAAGTATATTTCTTTTTCTGGAAAAATATGTTTTTCTCTAGTTAGGGGTTAAAAATAAGCATTTATTCATGTAGCACAATGTTTCAGGATTAGCTTTCTTGCTCCTAGAGTACTGAATTTAAATTCAAGTGAAGTTAATGTTTCAAAAAATAAGTTCAGTTACTTCCATTTAATTATATACTGGTGATCAGAAAGAAATGTAAGTTCAAAAGGATGTTGCAAATGCTACTTCTATGCACAATCAAAACAGCACACACTTGCATCCACTTCTGACTGATTTATCCCACAACTCATCTCTCAAACTACTGAAACTATTTTCTCAAATCTCAAAGAAGATGGTAATCATGTCAGGGCCTACATTTTTCATTGAAAGCAAGTGGATGTAGGTAAAAGGGGATATAAAACTATTTTTCTACTTTTAGCTGTATTACAGATTATGTTTTCTTTATGGCTCCCTGTGTGTGTATGTGTGTGTGTGTGTGTGTGTGTGTGATAAGTCCATAAAAATATAATTGGTACTGAAAATGTTAAACCCTAATCCAAGCTCAGAATGGCTATCCTAACAGTGTGGAAGTTCACTGAGATACATAGAATTTTGGGAAGTGTTTGTGTGAGTGGCTACATGAATCTAGCTGTGCACTGTGTTTATTGGTAAGTTCACTAAAATAACGCGAGTATGAAAATAAGGAACCACGGCCTGGAATCCTGGGAGGAAGTAAAAAGCCCATCCTGAACTGTTTGTTAGTGCTGTGCTCTTTGAGAGAGAGAAGGGGTTCCCCTACAGATTGTTGAAGAACCCGTATCATGTATATGGACATATATGTGGACACATGAACACATATACTCAGATAAAATGGTGAAGGGGATACAAGAACTTTACATTGGCACTGAGGGTTTTCTTCCTGGAGAGATGTTACAATCATCTTCACAGAAAACCCTCCTCTATAATTGGACATCAGCTTCCACATTGGCTAGAGTCCACGGAGTTTATATATCTGCAATTTCTATGAGAAGACAGAGACTATTCAGCATTTCAAAAGAAATGAAAGTTGAGGATTCGATGATCAGATTTTGCCTCTAGCCCAGCTCACAGCCCATCAGTCATTTCATGGTCCCTTAGACTGTGCGGTCCTAGAATAGCTGTTTCTTCAGAGAAGAAGGGAAGGGAAGGACCAGATCCGAGCCTGTGACCTATCTGGCCACAGTCCAGGGAGCATTTGCTATTTCCTGTGTCCTGCCTGATCCTGGCAGGTTTGTTGTGATTTCATGGTTTGTTGTGAAAGAGACTAGAAGGTAGATGTGCTTTAAAATGTCCCCATTTATAGAACATACTGCATGTTTGTTGAAATTAAAAAAATGGAAGAAAACTCAGAAAATGAATGAGAAGACACTGTTCATAATTCTAAAATATACTGTTAACACTTTAGGTTCTGTGTTGTATTACAAACAAAGCTTGCCAACATTGAATGTAGATAGACACACATATGTATATATAGTACAAATCAGCCATATGTTTATGTAGTGTCTATTTATAATTAATATTATACAGTTTTAAAGCACACACACGTATTTGTTTATACATTCTTCTAAACTTCTCTGACCGTGGAATGAGCCACTCAGAACTTTTTGATACTACTGACACTTGCCCAGAACCAAACATATTCCCCACAGGAAAGAAGTAAAGCACATCCCATTGCTCAGGTTATGAGTCCCTGAATGTTAGGACCCTAACATACATGAAATGGAAGCTGTACGAAGCCAGCAGGTATACTCCAGGAGGGAAGCATAAGTGACAAAGTAACTAATTAATGGCTTTGAAGGGCCTTTTCAACAGTTAAAATATTCTCAGCTTCATTTTATTGAAAAGGCATTGCCTTGGATTTAACAATCTGCCAGATATCACAGATGACCTAGAAATGAAGATTTGTGGCAATGGCAGGATAGTTCTGATAAGAAAGCTTTTTAAACCATCTAGGATTCCTAAGAACACCTTGCTATAGAGGAAGTAGAAGGATGTAAATACATGCTTAATACCTGCATCTTTTCACATATTCTTGTCAGAGCAATGTCCTAGAGCAGAAATGACTCTATAGTCAGCAGCAGAACCCATGTAATATGTTTATTTATCTACTATTAGCCCTTGATTACATCTGGTGCCTTGTCTACAAACTCAACCTTAAACCAAACTATAATGAATTGAAATGAAAGACAACTGAAAATAATCCATAAAAATATCAACAGTTCACAGTGGGAAACCAGTGGCATCCTAACATTGATTTGTGTAGTGTACGGAAATTGAAGAAATTTATTTTTGTGTTATCAGCTTGACAGAGACTTTTAATGAGAGATAAAGGCATAGTTATGTTCAGGCAAGCCAGGCTGCCCAGTGTTGATATGAGTTTCCTGGTTCAAAGGCAACTACTTCCATACACTCTTCAGTTGCTCTCTAAGGTGCTGATCAGTAATGAATATATACAGTGGTGAGTGCTTGCCAATAAACCATTCCAACACTGAATGTAAATATATACACTGAAGTACATGTACTAGCATTAGGCACATGTTTACATAGTATTTATCACACCCAAGCTTTGTTAGCATGTGATCTTGCAAAATCACTCACTCCTCTATCCTCAGAACAAGGAACAAAAATGGGACCAGTGTCTAATTATATTCCTTCCAGGTTTAAAATTCTATATAATGCTCATTTCTCAGATCACAATAGTCAAGAAATTATTTTAAAAATGACTAATTGTGGCACAATTCTCTAAATGTATAGATCTGTCAGTACATGTAGATGGATACACAGATACATAATCTACATAGCAATAGATACACATGGACTCATGTGTATAAATGCATATATACTCAATCCGAACAATAGCATGTATATAAATGCATATATACTCAATCCGAACAATAGCCATATTTGGCTGCACATACATACATGAATATGTACAAATACCCCTGTGGACACATGTGGATACATGTAGATGGATATATGGGTACATAACCCACATATCAATAGATGTATAACCAAGAGAGAGTCAAACACTTCTGGACAATAAGAAGTAATGGATTCTCAAAGCCCAGCATCATTCCTTCACTGTCAGGAGTTTTGATTTCTGGAGGCAGAGTCCAAGTTCAAAATTCAGCTTAGTCATATTGTTTCCTGTGTCTAATTAACTAAGAGTTCCCTACTGTAAGTAGTTTCATTATCTTAACTATCAGCAACATGAATATTATTCCCTACTCTCCCTTGTATATTTAGAGTACATATTAAAGAAAATAATGTACACGTATAATATACAATTGGCACATAGCAATCATTTTTTCAGTGTCAACCACAATTATCTTAGCTGATTAAAATTTTTTTTCCCTTTCTCATCAAAATCATTGTAGCTTTAATTGGCCTTTATCTCTTAGAAGATAAAGTTATCTTTCCTTACCTGTTAACATACTCAACAAACATTTACTATATGTCTACCACGTGAAAATCCTTTACCTTTGGCACAGGAAATATTCACTGAGTGCTATTTATTGTTATTTGACACTGAGTGCAGGAAAAAGTGTGAGTTATCCCCCAACTGTAGCACAGATCTTAGGTAGAGCCTAAGTTACATTTTATATCCTAGCATGCTGTACAATTGGTTCTTTCTTCTCACCAGTTGTCCATGAATTTTTAAGTTTTTCTTTGTCTACTTGCTTTCTGCTATATGTACAAAACCTATATATGTCTGTCTTCTGGCCATGCAGCTACCTGAAGCTCGCCTGCTAAGTTTTTCTCTTTTGCTCAACCTCTTGAAACAGTTCATTCACTGCCTCTTCTTCCTATTGTCTCAATTAGGAAGGCATTTCGTATTCTAGTATATGTGTAATGGAATGAACCATGGAGAGGACATTTTCCTTGCTCTTGAGATGGCTTGCAAGGTGGTTTCTGTTTTATCCTTGTGTGCCCACTATATCCTTCCTCAATAAGTCGCCTTGAGCAGGAGAATTGTTCGTCTTCTCTTGGTCATCATTCATTTCTTCTTTCCAAAGATACTGATATGGAACATGTGAAAAATGATCAAAAGTAAATATGATTATATTGACCTGAGAGAGAGCTGAATTTCATTTGTATGTATAATTGGAGGCTGAGATAAAAGAGCAAAGCATAGAATGTAGTTAGGTGGGGTAAGTAATTCCCAAGGAATCAGATTCATACTCAGTCAAGGAACCCTAAATATTATCACATACTTACATGGTGGAGGATGAATCTCCCAAAACAGCTCTTCTACAATGTGCCCAAGAATTATAACCAATTTCTTCAAGGTAACAAACATCCCTGCCACCACTTTCCTCAAGAAAGAGAACATAGTCAAAGGGCTCTTTGTAGGCCTTTTGACCCAGTTTCAGGACTAATTTAATATTCAAAGGGCAAGTGTGTCCTCTTCACTTTAGAAAGCTTGATGTTTAAAGACAATTT
This sequence comes from Mastomys coucha, assembly GCF_008632895.1. NCBI lineage: Eukaryota > Metazoa > Chordata > Mammalia > Rodentia > Muridae > Mastomys > Mastomys coucha. The sequence goes on along the minus strand of NW_022196904.1, from coordinate 153,730,210 downwards.
AGGTCATTGGCTCCTGTGACAGCATTTCCCTAGTGAGGAAGCTGCATTTAAGCCTCATCTCTTGTATTATTGATAACAAAACTGGTAAAGGCCCGGGACAGCCAATAGCTTTCTCTCGGGGCAGTTGAGAAGAAGCAATTAAATCCAAACTCTCTCCAGTTTCCCTTTAAGGGGAATACGTCTGTACTGTGAGCACCAAATCTGTAGAAGTGGAGTGCCAGCATGAATTTTTCTTTTCAAATACATTTCAAGCTTTTACTCTACAGCAATGACATTATAGATACATTAAATTTTGGCACAACGTTAAATTATTTTTGCTGTAGCAGAAAATGGATTTTTTTTTTTGACAAAGCAAACAAAGCCATCTTTTATGCTCCTAGCTCCCCCCCACTCCACCCCCCCCCCCCGAGGTAAGCAAAGGAGCCATGTGCCCTTGAGTTACCATTGTTTCTCTGCCTGTCTAATAGCCCCTTAAGATTCTGAGCATTGGGTGGGTTCCTTCATCACTCTGTGCCACTTGAATGACCTTGGTGAATATTTGTTGAACCCATTTTCCCCAAAGAACATTTCAGAATGTTTGGAAAATACACAATCTAAACCACTGAGAAATGCACATAAAGCTCTTCCCCTCCAGCTTCTGCCATGGTGCTTATATATTTGCATTCCTTTGACTTCTTCAGCTACAGGAAGATCTGAAAGCCACCAGTGGTCGACCCATTCACAACACAGTACCTTCGCTCATAACTTTGTTCTCCACCAAGAATGGCTTTCACCCATCTCTTAATATTTGTACAGATCAGGCCTGGGTATAGTGCTAGCTTAGACTGTATGTAGCATTGCCTTAAATGTCTATAAGAATGTAGGAAGAACAACAGATTAGATATGATGGCACCTACCTATAATCCCACAACCTGGGAATCTAAAGCAAGAAGAAAAGGAGCTCGAAGCCAGACTGGTATGCATGGTAAAACTTTTTAAAAAACAGAACTAAGCATAAAAAAGATTAGTAATTCCTTAATGGGAATTTTTTTTCTCAAAAAAAAAAAAAAAAGAAAGAAAGAAACTGGTTGTCTCACACTCTGCTGCCTTATAGCATTTGGTATCTTGGTATGCTTTTTATTATTTTTATTAGTAACTGTATGATTAATTATTTATGTTATTTCTACCATTAGTATTCAAGTCCTAGATATTAGAGATCATTCTGTTTTTCATCGCCATTTTACTAATGGGTAGTAGCCTGGGTCTTAGAACATAGGAGATGCTTGGACATATTTATTGAATGACTTAGATTCTAGTTTTGAGGCTGGCATGTATGTTGCTCTTGTCTGGTAAACCAGTGCAATTGACTTCTCATGTTTGTAACTCCTCACCTGTGGATTCCACTACCTGTGGCTTGAAATATTCAGGAAAATGAACTGGGTCTTTCCTGATTAAATACGGATTTCTTTTCTTGTAGTGAATTTATAGACAATGAGGAACAGCAACTTTTTACACAGCCCTTACCATGCCTCAGGCATTCTGGGTAACCCAGAGATGACATAGAGTTGTATGGGGAGGTTGGGGAGTTGATGTGAGCATGCTTTTTATAAAAGTGGCTCGAGAGTCACGTATTTTTCCATTTCACCAGCCCTGAAACCAATCTGTCATAGACTATGAGGGATGACATCACAAATTTCCTTCTTCTAGCATTTCTATGTAACAGTTTTAAAAGTTTAATCAGAAAGTTGATTTTTAGTTTTAAGTAAAAACATCACCTCAAATCCGTTTTGGCATAAGATGAACCTGATTAAAACAGATAACAACTTGGTCACTTATAAACACTCACCTCTAAATTTCTAGTTGAGTCTTAAACACTATTATTTTTCTCCACGGACTCCTGATTATAACTGAAATAGATGCCCCTAATATATTTCTTTTATTAAAATGAACACTGTTAAAAATGAAAAGAAAAAGATAAACTAGAGACTGTGGAACAAAGTGATGGAGACTTCTCTCCCATTAGCTCAACATCCTGGGAAAATCAGACTTTCAACTCAGCCAAGGCCAGAACACAGCTACCTGCTTAAGAAGCCTGTCAAATAAGCTCTAAGACTTCAGAAGCCAGCGCTGAGAAGACAATGATCAGATACTGACAGAGATTGGTGATATTTGCAATTTGTTTGTAGTAGGCTTTAAAACAAAGCCCTGGCCCCAAACACAAAATCCTTCAATGTACAGTGATCTGAAACAAATACAGAGAAAGAAAAGAACATAATAAGTCTTCAGAATCACTCTGGTGGCCTAAGCATGACAGACTAAGGTGGTACACGTAATGAGGACAGATAGTGTGTGCCCAAAGATGAAGCCAACCATAATTCCTTTATGGCTATTTATCTCCATTATACAGCATAGCATGTCATGCACAGGATAGACCTGAAAAAGGTCAGTGCTAGGTGTGACTCTGACAATTAATGGCAGACTACGCTTTCTGTATTATTTTTCTCATCATGACAAGAAACCTATGGAAAGCAAAGTGAGGAACTGAAGAAGAAAGGCTCCTTTCCTACCACCTCAAAACTATGGTGGGAAAGCCATGGTGGTTGGAGCATGATGTGGCTTCACGCCCACAAAGCCCATGCCACAGGGATAACAATGTCAAATTCCGCTGCCAGCTTGAGATGTTGCCTGGATTCCTTGGTTAACAGTTGTAAATGGTCTCCTTGTACCTTCTAGGTTGAACCTGAAGAAACACTTCTCTAGATATTTATTTCTTAAGCAGGGAATTCCTGTGGTGCGATTCTAAATTTGGAGTCTCTGGTTTCAAATGAATTTGCATTTGCAAAAATTGAAGCCTTTAAGTAGGGTATGCTAAGCAAGCTTTTAATCCCAGGGCTAGAGGAACAGAGGGAGGTGAATTTCTGTAAAGTGGAGGCTAGGGTACTCTACATAGTGAGTTCCAGGTCAGCCAAGGCTACCTAATGAAGCCCTTCTTCAAACAAGCAAGCAAACGACAGAAAAGTTGGAGCCTTTGATTAGGGGAGTATTGGCCACAATGTCTGTATTGTGGCTCTACTGTATTGGCTCTACTGTCCCAGAAAAAGCAAGAGGTTTCTCTATAACAATTTCAGGCGGTTTGTCTGCACCTAGCTTGTCCTCAAATGTTTACCTGGCTGACACTATTTTCACAGTTCACAGTTTTTAAATCTTTTGACATTATTTGCTATACTCTCTCACTGTAGCCCTGGGTAACAGCAGTGAGGAGCAGCCATGCTACTGCATCTGCAGGCTAGGCTGTACAGAAGTCCATAACTTTCAAATTAAGCTTTTCTGGAGTTCTCAGTTCACACATGGAACACAGCAACATTCTCTTCCAGAGTGTAATAAGAATAACAACTATTCCAGTTCTCAACTGAGTTCTCACGTTCTACCCTGAAGACCTGAGACAGGTCTCCCAGATCCACATTCCTCTTGATATTTTGCTCTTTGAAGCTCTTAATGAAGGGATCCATTAAGTTCCCCTTAGAGATTTCTCAGGCTTCTCTAGCACTTGTCCCCAAACTCTCTACATTCTTCCTACACACCAATCAAAAAGGCCTAAGAACCACATATTCAGGTTTATCACAGAAACAACACACTCACTCTTTGGCACTAATTTTCTGTGCTACTTTTCTCATTGCTCCAACAAAATGCCCATGAATGTAACTTCAAGTAGGGTTTATTTTGGCTCAGAGTTTGACAGTATAGTCTGTAGTGGGGAGGTCAGCAGGTCATGCTGTACCCACATTCAGGAAGTGTAGATGAATGTTGGAATTCTACATCCCTACTCATTTCTATCCATCCAAGATCCTGGTCCATGGAACGGTTTTGCCTACATTTTGGATGGATCTTCCCATCTCATTTAAATTATCCTAAAAAATGTCCCTAACTGTCACCAGATGTGTGTTTCCTAGGTGATTCTAGATCTGTCAAGCAGAAAGGTAGGATTAACCATCATACTCTCTTTCTGAAATGTGAAACCTTTGCACCAAAAAACCTTCCTCCATGAAAGTGTTTTTTTTTTTCCTTCTAAGAACATTCAGACTCATTTATTTTCTCTTTATATCCTATCCTACTCTCTCAGGTGCAGGCAACATTTTGTAACATTTCTTGGTGTAAAATTCAGGCTCTCCTTAAGAGAAGCAGCTAATAGCCTTTTTATTTATAATTTGTAGCATCCTTTCAGAACAGCAAAAACACATGAATACCTTCTCATGTGACAGCTGCTATTCTCAAAACTTCCCATGTTTCTCCTGACCACAGTGCCAAGTAATTAATGTTCTTACTATCCCTATCTCATTTTAACTTCTCCCAGCCTCACATTCCCCATCTGAAAACGGATACAGTAAAGCTTTATTACTGGAGATTATTAAATAAGGTGCATATTATGAGTCTTAGAGTTTAGTCACCGCAGTTCAATACCTGCTCCCTTTCTTCTTTCTTCAGCTAAATCCACAAAGTTTTCTTGCTGTTGCTACTTTTCAAAATTAGTATGTGAATGAAGATCACTAGATTAGCCATTAGTGAACTACAAGTTGTAAGCACCAAGAGACATGACTGAACAGGAGAGATAGATAAATACACCCACATGAATATAAGTGTACAGCAATTGCATCATAAGAGTATAAAACAGTATTATTGTTGTGGAAGAGTTTTTCAGTTGTTTTTCCTGCTGTCAAACATTTATACCCTATAATCGCAATTACATCCCTAGAGAGATACCAAGACAAATGAGTACGTATGTTCATAAGTATGTCCACAGCAGCTTCGATTATGGGACCAATAAAGAGAAATAACCCAAATGCCCATTTATAAAAAAAAATGAGAGTTCAGATTTGGTATATTCATACCATTGAGAATGATAAACAAAACAACATGAATGAATGTCAGAAATATCATATGGAGTGGAAGAAGTCAGATTCAAAATACATTTGGTCTGATTTGCCTTACAAAACCAAAGACGAAGTAAATCTGACATAGAAGGGCCGTGGATAGCAGATCCCTGTGATAAGAGTCGCAGAGGGGCACAGTAAAGCAGTTCACTAGACTCAAACTCTAGAGGAGGTGCTGGTGAGACACATGGCCACTTGAGAAACAAAAACCAATACAAAACTCAGTGGTCAGGAACACTCAGTGAGGAGCAAATGAGTAGGGTTAGGTCTGCTCTGCTCAGTGCCCTTCCTGGGCCCTGGTATGCTTAAAAGAGAGGAGTGATGCCTTCTGGGGGCAAGGTCAGGCTGATGTACGGTGTCTCTTGGGTTCCAAAGGCTACTCCTGGCTGAGCCACTGTTACTTAGAAGATTTAGCTGGCCCCGAGAGATGGAAGATTCTACAAGCCAGCAATAATTTAAGGTATCAGAACAAAATAACTCACAGTGCTTAAAAAATATATGCATCTATGTGCAGTCCCTTCTCACACACAAGAATGTTAGAAGTCTCAGAGTGGTTACCCTGAACCTTCAGCATCGATGGTGAAGCCTGTCTTAACTGGAGAGGACACTATTGCAAATTAATGTGCTTTGGCAAGGGTGGCCACATAGTGACTGGAGCTTTGAGGTTCTGGTAAAAATTCATTAATAATCCTCAATGTAAGTTATACAATTTGTCAGGAAATCTTATGATGTTCCAGTGTCATCTTGACTAGGTTATTTGTTGGAGGTTTTCATGGACTGTTGGAGGCTAGCCACCTCAGAGAATCAGTTCAGAACTCAAGAACTCAAGAACTTGGGATAGGTCAAGTTGTTGAGGAGAGACCCATATCTGGGCACACCTCCCTTGCTTAGTGACCAAGTGACCAAAACTAATAAGCACGCCCATTTTCCCTTTGCCTTATATTTCAGAGATTTCCAGAGCAAAAGAAAAGTATTCTTGTGACAACACTTGTTTGCTATAATTCTCGGAAGGCCATTATCATCCTGGACAAAGCTCTTTAGAATGCATAAAATACAATGAGATGCTTCTCCATGAAGCAGTTTGGCAAAGTTGTTTGGATATGGAAAATGAGTTTGCCAGGGGCACACAAATAAAAATTAAAGAAAAAAAAAGGAAAAGAGAAGAAAGAAAGAACAGCAAAGCATCCCTCCCACAGCGAAAACCCTCTCAAGAGCATCATGCTGGTGCTGAACCGTTCCCACATTAAATGACTAATGAATTTGGGTTCGCCCCTGCATTGGCACAGCTGGGGGAAGTGGCGCTATCTACAAAGCTTTGAGGCAGAGGGTGAGGAGGTGGCAGTGTTGCACTTCAACTGAGCAGCCTAAACTCGGCAGTCTGCTGAGTGAGTACGAGCTGTACAGCCCAGCTAATGAACACCCCATACCCTCCTCAGTAACAACTCCCAGCTTCCCGGGGCTCCCTCCCTGCTGCACAGCCTTCACTCTTTACAAATGTCTGCTCCTTTTCTGCAAGTCCCTGTCCTGCCCTGGATAATAGTTCTTGTCTTTCTTGTATGGCACTCCATTGCCCAACAGTGTCCTGTCTACCTGGTCTTCCAAACTCCGCCATTTTCCACCAAATGTTGCCTCCCCTAAAAAAGCCTGACTACCTTTCTTTTCTGTGCTTGGTGTCTGCATCTGAACTCCCCAATACAAAAATATCCCCAATGTCCTTCTCTGTCCTCTACTGCCATCATTAGCTCTTTTAGATCAAAGGATTAGCGGTTTTCATCTTACAACTTCTAAAACAAGCACAATTTGTGACATGATACAGGCAATTACTGTAGAATAAACATTGTGGAAAGAATACAAAAATGAAAAAAAAATGAATAGGGAGCAAAGCCAGTTTCATATGTTTTCATGTTGATGTGTGAATTACTTAAAGCATGAAATCAAAAACAATATGCACATTGAATATTAAATGTGTATGAACTTTGGGCCTTCAGAATGTCAGTGAAAACAGGTCAATGCTGATTAAAATATTAACAATCTATTGTGTGCAGAACAACTTCTTGCATGGTAATTCTGTATTAATTAAAATGTCACAAAATCTTATTTGCATTCAGTTATTATCACATGACTTATAAAGAATGCACTGCTGTGCACTTTACTTTTTCAAAAATACAAATTCGAAATGGTAAACTTCAGTCATCTGGAAATACTGATCACAGTGAGATTAGTCCAGAGGTGTTGCAGAGAAGCTAGATGTAAGGAATGAAAATCCAAGATCACTTAGAGTGTGGTGCCCTGGCAAATGTTAGTGGAGAATAGGAGAAGAGAAAAAGTTGGCTCCAAAGAAAAGTATAGAGATAAAGAATAGAAAAGGGAGCCTATAGGCCCAGAACAAAGAAGGCTGCAACTTCTATGGGTAGGATGCACTTTCATTCCAGTACAATGTGCAAAAGCTTAAGTTTAGAAGGAAATTGTCATTTACATTTAGCATGAATAATTAATAAACACCTATGTGATGTCTGATATGTATCAGGCTGTCTGGATGCCCAGATATTTGGCTTTAGTCAAACATTCCAGATATTTCTATGAGAGTGCTTTTAGACGTGGCTTATATTTAAACAATAAGACTTTGGTTAAGACCTATCATGCTCCATAATGTGGAGGAGGGGGCTAGATGTCAGAAGGGGACCAACCTCCTCTAAGCAAGGAAGAATTTCTCTGCAGACTTCTGCAGCATCAGCTCTTCTTGGTTCCACAGCAAATCTAGCTTGACCTCTCCGGAATCTCTAGCTGGCTGGCTTCCTAAGACTTGAAACCCTGCAGAGCCTCTGAGAGCAAAGGAGGCAGTGTTTCCGAATGAGGTGTTCTCCTTGTTCTTGTGTATGTGCTTTTACAGAACACACATGTATACCTGTCGGCATGCATATACATATATGTGCTCACCATATGGTAATCTTTCTCTGGGAACACTAAACAATACACAGAGAGTAAAAGTGAAAAAACCAGTTGCACACATGGATTCCACGACTGCAAATTACTCAGAAGACATCATTAATTTTGCTCATTTGCATTGTACCATTTCTATTTTATTAGGTTGAAAGGAGAATAATTTATGTTTACTGAATACTAATTGTAGTCTATACTAACACTAAAGGTATTAATTTCATAATTATTCAATCTATCAATTTAATTTATAACAAGGGAAGATTCAAAATTTTGTCTCTGGCCCACAATCCTTTTGAGAACATGCTTTTAAAAGACACCCGCCCATGGGCAAGAACCAATCCCTAATACTATTAATGATAATCTGTTACACTTGCAGAGAGAGGTCTAGCACAGGTGTCCTCTGAGAGGCTACATCGAGCAGCTGACTAAAACAGATTCAGAGATGCACAGCCAAACATTAGATGGAGCTCAGGGAGTCTTGTGGAATGGTTTGGGGGAAGGATTGCTCATGGGGTTAGAGATTCCATAGGAAGACCAACAGTGTCAACTAATCCAGACCCCTGGGGCCTCCCAGAGACTGAACCACCAGCTAAAGAGCATACATGGGCTGGGCCTAGCCTCACTCCACATGTATGTATGTATGTATGTATGTATGTATGTATGTATGTATGTATGTGTGTGTATGCTGTCCATATGGAGCAGAAGTGCAGCTTGTTCTTCATTCATGTTCCATAACAACTGGAGCAGGGGCCGTCCTTGACTCTGTTACCTGCCTGTGGATCCTGTTCCCCTAACTGGGCTGCCTGGTCTGGCCTCAGTGGGAGAGGATGTACCTTGTCTTGTAAGGCCTTGATATGCCAGTGTGGGTTGATACTGATATTCATGGGGGCTTCCCCTTCTCAGAAGAGATCAGGAGGGGGATGGGCAAAGGGACCACATGAGGAGGAGCTGAGAAGTTAAGGGGGCTTTGATTGGGATGTAAAGTGAATACATACATACATACATACATACATACATGGGGGAAAAATCACCAAATAATTTCTATGCTTTCATGATAGGTTTATGAGAGAACTCTTGTAGGCTAGCTAGATCTTAGATGAAAGAAGAGAATCAGAAGAGACAGAGATAAGATATAGAAGAGAATAGGGAATCAGAAAAACCCACTAACTTATCTAACTCAACATTCTCACCTAAAAAGGAGAGTGAGTGGACCAACTATAGTTGTTCACAAGATGATGCCCAATATGCTGCAGAGTACATTTCATCTGTTATAAAGCAAAATACCCTGCAAGCTGAAAAGGACTTTCCAAATGTTGAAATGTTAATATTTCACTTCAGTCCTTGGACATTTCAATATAATCTCTGGATAATGATGTCTATGGAAGAACTGAGACTATATATTTTAAAGAGAAAGAACAAATATTTGTCCATTATAAGACAGTTACTCCACAACCCACTGATCCCAGTGAACAGTAGACAGGTGGCTTCCTCTCAGCTTCTTTAACCCTTCTGTAATCAAAACAAGTTAGAGCAGGGGCTCTGTTTGGCTTGAACCCGTGCAGGTCTTAGGTGTGCTGTCATGGGCTCTGTGAGTTCATATGTGCACCAGTCCTGCTGTGTATAGGAGACACTCTTCCTTAGAAGTGTTCTATCACTCCTGTCTTTTGCCATCTTTCTGACTCTGCTTCTGTGTAGAGCACCCTGCAGTTGCTTTCTGCACATTGTCCATCATGGGGTCTTTGTGTAAAGGGAAGTAGATACAAGGTCTCACCCCTAGCCAAGGAGCTATTTGCAACTGATACCTCCTGGGAAAGGGGAAAATCGGCTTTCTCCATTGGAATGTCACTGGGTACTAACCGACACCCCAGGGCAGACACTATGCCTAGTAGTTGGCTAACACAAAACAAACTTCAAGACTGTGTGTGGAGGAGTTGGGAAGTGGAATATCAGAGGTGTAGGGGGAGCTTTTAGTTTTATTTTGGTATTTTTTTTTGTCTTATTAGTTTTTTGTTTTAACATCTTTTGAGAAAAAGAACATGAGGTTGGATAAAAGTAGGAAGGTCTGGCAAGTGCTGGGGGGGGTCCTGATCAAAATATATTGTATAAAAATTAAATAAAAAGAAACATCCAATTAAAAAATGTTAGGCAGGAAGTGACCTTATGTCATGGATGACAAACTGTGTTCTTCAGACTTTGTCCCATTTCCCTTCTATTTACCAGTGGTAAGCTAAAAATACTTTATTTTTGCATTTAAAGTTGTTATAAATAATGAGAGTAAGAGTAGCATTGGGTGGCATTTGAAATTATATGAAATTTAAATTTCAGTGCTCATGAATGTTTAACTGGGACACAACTGCCCTCGTCTGTTATGTTCCCATCTTATTACAGATATTGAGCCCCAGTAAAATAGTGTTCCTTGTCACAATACAGAGTGGGTTGCTTACAAAGCAGTTAAAACAGAGACTATCTGACCCACAAAGTCTGAAATATTTATGATCTGGCTTTTTATAGAAACAATTTTGACTGGTCCTTATCCAACCCAAACCTCTCTCATTATACACAAGACAATGGCGACACCAAAAGTAAAAATGTCATTGACAACTCAACTCGAGTTTTAATTGACTTCTCCACGGTAGTTTAGTGCAGTTTACTGTCCATTTGATCATGCTGAAGTTAATGCCAAAAACTTAGCTCTAGTTATGGCAATCTTTAAATTAAATTAGATAACCTGTTATATAACTCCCTAATTAATCTCCTACCCTTGCTCACATGAGCTAATGTCATGAAAAAAAATCATGTTAAAGTAGAATGTCTTTATGTATTCATTGAAATGAACTTTGTGTTGCATTTTCTTTAATAGTTCTAAGTTGATGTTATTATAGAACAAAATGATGACACAATTTATTTTACTTGATACATCAATCAAACTGACACATTACTGTCTTTAATTTGCAAAGCAAGACTGTGAAATGCTTATTTTCACATTTACTTTTCTTGTAAGAGGTTATTGACAATAACATGAGAAAATAATTTTAGTCTTTCTATCTTTAGTGAATAGTACCAGCTAATTCTCCCAATGTAAGGTGAACTTCAGACTCTTGTAAAACAGGAAAGTTACATCTAACTTTAGAACATCCCCTTCCCAAGTCTAGGAATGATCTCTTGAGAGTCTACAAAAAAAGCAAATGACCCAACCAAGACTTAAAATGCCTGTATTCAAAATGGAACTTTCAGAGGAGCTGGTATTCACTTCAGATGATGTTTTACTTGTAACTTGTCAGTGTGTGGAAACAGTTTTGATTGGAACAATGTAGACTCTGCTTTGTATACAGTATATGGAAACCAAAGATACTGCTCCAGGTCTTACATAGGTCTGAATGCTCAGGGACATCAGTTTTACTGAGGTTGAAAGAAATCACTCAAAGCATTCCATAACTGTGCAAGTGTAACTGCCAGATCCGACATGGTCCAGCCATCCTTCAAGCCAGTGCAGTGCCAACAATCGTTATCTGATGGCTTACCCTTCATCAACACTTTCACCAAGTAAGAAGACAGAGATAATCCCACAGATAGTTACATGCCTTTTAATCTAGTTACATATGCTATTGAATTTAATCAACAACAGTGGAATTATTTTTTTAAGAATTTTAATCTCTTCCACAAGATAGTTATTTTCATCTTTGTTTTTTCTTTATGGGAACTTGATAAACTAAGATTTCCACTTGACATTGATAAACAGTAACTAATATAGTAAAATAGCCCAATGTATCAGAAAAGCAAATTTCAAATCACATATATGTTGAAGCACTTGAATATTTCAATAATTGCCTATGTCATTATCTCTAGATATTTGCCAGATTCTCAGTTAAAGGTAAATCAGGAGAGGTCACAACAGGATTAACAGTGTTCTCCTTCTAATATTACTTTCTTTAGTTTACAGCATAACCCAGGCAAGAACATTATTAAAGGAAATAAATTCTATTAGCTCACTAAATGGACTACATCTTTTTCTTTCAGTAAATATTCTTAAAACAGGCACCTGGTCTGAACTACTTATATGAAGTCAGAGAAGTATCAGAGGCCAGATCATGGGAAACTTTACTTCTTGGGTCAAGAATTTCAGATTGTATTCGATAGAACACAGAGAACCATCGAAGAACATCAGATACAGGAACACCCCAGCCTCAGTTTGGTGTATCTTAAATGGACCATTCTAGGGGTATGTGGAAAGGAATGATTTCAGGTGGACAAGACTGGAGACAGTTATAGTATTTTGGGCCCAAGAAACAAGAGAGGCCAAATTTAGGAACTAGGAATAGACAGAAGGGGGCGGATCAGAGACAAGAGAAAATCTGGCAGGACTAATGGTCAGATTATGTAAGGATAAAACAAAGTAAGGCAAAAAGGCAACAACTTAGGTTTTCTAGTTGGATGATCTGATGAGTAAGTGACTCTTACAAACAGAAAGAACCCAAGGAATAGAAGACTTGGGAAGAGTTTATCAGCAAGGGACACAGGGACAGGCAGAGAGTCAGATTAGGGTTCTTTCTTTAAGATGTCTCTGTCATGCCCCATGAAAGTGCATAGTATCTTAAGTAAAAAAGAATGCTATACTGTCATTTCATCTTACCCAGGATGCTACTAGTGGCTTATACCTCTCTAGAACGTAAATAAGTTTCCTGCATGACCCCATAAGAAACAAGTATAATAGTCCTTGGTACTCTGTGAATACAAGAAATTATAAGGTGTGGATGTAAGATAATGTGGAAGTATAGATGTAGAAGTATAATGTAGAAGTATAGAAAGACAGTACATGCTCAGGTTTTAATGGTAAAATCAGATACTGAGATGAGGCACTTCTGCCAGAGATGTAATTTAACGAGCCAATGTCTCTTCATTGACGTGCCACACTTTAAATGGGGAGAGTTTCTAACTTTATTATGCATAAAATCACAGGTGAAATACAGATTCTCAATGTCTTTCCGGTATTGTATCTTGGGTAGAATATTCAGAACTGAGTCTATGACAGACAGTCTTGGACTTCATTGAGAAATACACCTTAAAGAGCTCATTGTATGAATAGCCGCCTTCTCACTCTTTCCCTCTCTCCTTCCCATTCTCCTCCACCTTCCTTGCTTTCTCTTGTCTGACCAGACTTTACCCCTTTCCCTTTATGTCCTTTCTAACTGCCTTAACCCATCTAGAATCTATTGATCTATAATATGTCTACATTTATACATTCACAGTAACTCTTGAAAAAATATTTATAGGTAAAGAAATACAATAGATCAATATAGTTCCCAAACTACAATTCCTAGGTATATATGTCTGAAAAATGAAGCAGAGCAGAGCCAATGGGTAGAACAGAATTCCCAAATTCTCCTAATTACAAACTTTCTGTGTTATAAAACATAAAGATCCCATTCAAAATGACCAAAGTCCAATCATGTGCTCAGTAAAATGATATACAGTTTTGCTTAGCTCTACTCTCCCATATCACATGTATGGATTTAATTTTAAATCTAAATTTTTCTTCAAACAGAAGCATTATTATCTTCTTCCCCATGCCAGTCTAGAGTCACTAGATGCTTTGGTGATTATGGTGTGGATCTGGTAGGATGCTGGTGCCTTTTGCACTGTGGTATCAGTTATGTTGCCCTTTGTGGGTGTTACACAATACCATTTAAATCTAAAGCTCATGCAGAATGTTTGTTGCAATTCTCAAATCGTATGGGGATCCTGACTATCTTAATTATGAAGACTGTTTTTGGAGGCTCTGCTCATAACTGTATCTCAAATAAATTCAAGAAGACAAAAAATGTGAATTTTTATCACATGACCTAGCAATACAAAAGAGAAACTGAGAAATGATCATATAAATAAGAAGAAAATTAAAGAAATGAGGACAAACATCTCTTCAGATTACAATGCTATATTATCTACAACCCAAAGCAGGGCAGCTGAACTCAATTTATTTCTCTCTGTACATGATCTTTTGTGATTACATTTTGAAAACCCATGAACTGTTTACTTCAAACCCTTTGCTTCCACTGTTGACTAACACAAAATCTGCTCAGCCCAGATGCCAGCCAAAGCTAGGCCACTGAATTAAGCTCCCCTCCAGCTCTGCTTCCCTCAACGTGGGGTCCATTCTTATAAGAGCTGTGGGCCATGGGCTCACTGTGAGAGCTGGATAAAATGCAGATTACTGGGCCCAGAGCTCAGTAAACTGTAAGTCCTGGAACTTTTCCTACTTACTGAATCAATTACCTTGAGACTAGAAAACCTGTTCTCTTCGGAGGCTCTCCAGATTATGGCTAGTCTTAAGATTTCATGTATCTTTTATCATTGATTCATTTTTTTCTGATTATTCAATACACACGTATTGAATACTTTGGATTAATAGACTTATTTGTGTCAGATAGTGGAAAGGAAATATGTAATCTAACTCTCTAGAATTCTGGGGCCAGCTGAGGTTATACCAGTAGCCAGGAGAGGGTAGGCCTGGAAGCCACACTGCAAGAAGTCACCACAAAAGGCAGAGACAGAGCTTGGCAGGAGTACTGCTATGACCCCACGCTTCCCTGAGTGAGGTGGCCCTGGACATCTCAACCATTTCCTTCTTCATCCCCACTACCACACAGTTTCATTCTTCTGTCCACAATAGAGGAGAAAGCACTTTTCAGAGCAACAAGAACATTTCCTCTGGCTGCAGAAATTCCCCTCAGGCTGTCTGGGAACAGTTCACAAAAAGCCAAGTCACATAGTATAGAGTGCACCATGAGTGGAAGCCACCATCTGAGGTACATCCAACAGTCCTTGGAGATTTCAGCATGGCCACATTCTCCCACTTTTATCATTTCTTTCTCACTTTTTCTTAAGGGATTTGGGGGCTGATAGTCCATGATATGGAAAGACGAGCTCTCCTTATGTGCAGCATTAAAATTCTATTTAACAATGTATCTTATTTTCCGAAAAATCAATTATTCTTTATCCACAGCAAACTCCCTGAGCCCACATCATCATAATCTCATCATGAATGCAATAGAATGGAGAGGGAAGGGGATGCTTAATTGATGGCTTGAAGTTAACTGTTGCTCACTACTAAGGTTCATTTGTGGCCTTGTCCTCATTAATGAAAAATCTGCAGTTTGCTCTTTTTCTGCCTCTCAGAGAAAAATCCTGAATCTTATATGGGATTGGAAGACCTTTGGAGGTCAGCCACTTATAATACAAATTAAAAGGTGGGTGTGGTGGCTCATGGCTATAATCTTTGCATGAGAGTGTGAGACTTCTTAAAAACCAAACAAATAAAAATAAAGGTTGAAATGAGTCCCCATGGAATTGGTTGTTGAGAACTTGAAAGCACTAAGGAGTAGTGATTTTCTGGAGGGACCACCATTAACAACGATG
The DNA here is from genome assembly GCF_008632895.1 of Mastomys coucha. NCBI lineage: Eukaryota > Metazoa > Chordata > Mammalia > Rodentia > Muridae > Mastomys > Mastomys coucha. The sequence goes on along the minus strand of NW_022196904.1, from coordinate 153,714,950 downwards.
GACTACAAATCTCTCTCTGTTCGGTAGGATCTTGCTTTGCTTTGGGGACAGACCGATGAGCATGGCACAACTTTATACGGAAGCACAGGGCATAAAGCATTAGTCCTGATATCATAGCCAGACACTGCTCCACCAAGTAATACTCTTTAGCTACCCAGGAAACATTCATTAGTTCCACTACATAAAAAAAGTCAGAAAGGAAAGAAAAATAAAACAAGTATTAGCTCGAGTCCAAAAGACTGTACTGCAAGGAGGGACATTAATTGCTGAAATGATGCATAGTTTAACATGATTGATTAACATCATATTTCAGTCTAGTAACATAGACATGACACTATGAGAGGTGTGTGTCATTTACTTCAAAGTTCTGCTACCATGACTTCAATCGGACCTGTACTCAATGAAGTGAGACCAAGAAGTACATTGCTGACTTCCATCTCTGACTAACTAGCGTCAGCAGGTGACATCTTTCCAGCTCACCAAGAGAACCACAAAGTAGCCCTGTCCTTTCTCAGGACCTTTGTTCTTAGGTTCTGGGACTTCTAATCAATCAGACTCTAAAGATGGAAACTCAAAGATTATTCAGGGTTCTTCCTTCACACACCAACAATCAACACAATAAGGCCCTATTTAACTTACTTTCGTTACTTTGGTCTTATTCCAGGTTCTTAGAGGTTCTCCAGGCCTCTAATCCCACAATTCATCTTCCACTTAACCGTGTCTCACCAGGTCTAGATCCTACAGCCAAAGCACAATAGTTTATCTGGCAGTCATTTCGCTGCAAACATTAACTCATCTGTTTTGTGATAATGGATAATGGTCAAATGCAGTTTTTTTAGTAGACAAGAGACTATGTGCTTTGAACTTCACTATTTATTATTTAATTTCTTTTCTTTTCCACTAGAATATCCAATCCTTTCAGCCCAGATATAGTGTGTTCTTCCATTCCCAGGGAGCATGCTGGCCTCACTATAGGGAGTCACCATGGGAACTATTCAAGACTGAAGCCCTTCATTTTTAAAAGGAACTCCATGTTACAGAGAGACTATGTAGCCTCGAGGTCATAGAGCTGGCTAGAAAGACAATGGAAATTAAACACAGTGAAACCTATCTTTCCCAAATATAATTTATTATATATGTTTAAAAGATTAAAGATATTATGTTTTAAAGATTAAAAGGTGTGATGGTGCACGTCTTTTATCCTAGCACTTGGGAGGGAGTCTTAGGGTAGGTGGATCTCTGTGAATTTAAGGTCAGCCTGGTTGACATAGTGAGTTCTAGGACAGATAGTAATACATAGAGAGACCCTGTTTCAAAAGCCAAATATATACTACCCACCCCGACACATTTTTCTCCTCTCATCTCTTTGTGTGTATGTGTGTGTGTGTGTGTGTGTGTGTAAGAGAGAGAGAGAGAGAGAAAGAGGGAGAGAGAGAGAGAGAGAGAGAGAGAGAGAGAGAGAGAGAGAGAGAGAGAGAGAGAGAGAGAGAGAGACTCATAGAAGCCAAAAGAAGGCATTAGATTCCCTGGGTCTGGAGTTAGAGGCAGTTATACACCTCTGAACAAGAGTGTTAGGAACCAAACCCTGGTCCTCTGAAACAGCAGCACCTGCTCTTGATCACTGACCCCTTCTTTTATTCTGTTTTTGACACTGCTCACTCAAATCACACCCTTGCTCAATATAAAGTGTCCAAAGTCTTTAGAGTTATACTCATCATATGTTCTTCATTAATGAATTGACATAAATGTTTTTTATTCAAAGAGTGCTGCATTGCTCTTCCTTTTGCTCCAGTGCAACCCATTTTTCAGAAGCCTTCCCTTCAAAAAGCTTGCCAAGGCTTCACTTCTAAGAAAACCCTTTGCTCTAAAAATAATCTTTAAACTCAACACAAGTTACCAAAATAAAATCTCCTAAATAAAACAATGGCAGAGACAGACCTGATAATGAATATGAAATATGCTAAGAACATTCTGTCACTGGAACTAAATTCACTTGTGTGTGTGTTTATGATTAATGTTACGATGAAGTCTTGAACTACATTAAGAAGGAAGCAAGCTCCGGCAAGCAGAAGTCGCCTGGAAAGGGTCCCATCTGCAAGGAGTCCATTTCAAAGCAGGCTCTGGCTTTTGGCTGTCCTTACTCTGTGCCAGTCCAGACATTCATTTCCAAGTGTTATTTCTAAATGAAGCTCCAAATTCAGAGTGAGAGTCAGTGGGCATGTTCAAAATTTGTTTTGGGGTGGACAAAACAACACAATGATATGTTTTCAGAAGGAATAATAAGCCCTTTCCAACACTTGCTGGGTTTAATTCATGTGTTAGGGCTGCTGTCTCTCTCTTATTCATTAGAAACCCATTTTCTCTCAGGACAAGGGAAATTAGTGTGTGTGTGTATGTGTGTGTGTCTGTGTGAAGCCATTTCTGACTATCCATACAGTACCAAAGTAAGTTAGAAAAAAATAAAAAAATAAAATTACCCAATACATTTTCAAGAAAAAGAATAAGGAGGAAATTCAGCTTGAACCTAGACTGTTGGAACTGGCAAGGGATCTGCATTCAGCTAAATCTAATCAGGCCATTGTGCTCTACACTGCATTTCCTGATATTCCCAGGGCATCAGAGAGGGCAAAGAACATCAAGACAGTTGGAAGAAGAACAAAATTTACCTGTTGAATGGGAGAGTTGGCTTTGTTAGTTAATGGTTTCATTAAATCTGGATATTCAGATAAGCCATACATCAAATTAACATGGAGGTGATAGTGTGGGGGAGGGGGAATGGAGTCTAAGACGAAAGGATGACAAAGTAGAAAGTAAGCAGGGAACTGCAAGGAAAAACATTATTAAATATTTAATGTTTAGTCTGAGACAAGAAGAACATTTACCAAAGATGCAAATTATTACTCATGAGCTTCCAGTTTTTATTTGGAAGAGAAAAGCAGCAGGAGAATGCATAGGTACTAAACAGAGCAAAAATGGGGCAACAATAACCCAGAGGGGAAATACACACCATTGTGTTCATGTGGATGATATGTTTGCTCATATTCAAAAGCAGCTGGATGGTTTAGTGGTGAGCATAGCTACCTTCCAAAAGAAGTTGGTACTTCTGCCTAAATAGTACTGAAAGGATGTGGCATCCGTTTATTTTCCTTGTAAGATTTTGAAATGTGCTTACTATCTAAAGTCTCACGGGGTAGCTACATTCTCAAACGCACAGATGTCATTTAGAGAGAAAGTTTTCTAATAAAATGCATCCCCTCTTTCAGATACTGCAATCAGCAAAAGGAGGCTTGCTAATGTCCTTTATTAGATGGAGTGTTATCAAGCACCACATTAGTAAATGGAATAATGGAAGGGTACAGATAGATGAAAATGCAAACTCTGGTCTTCTGGCCATATTATGGTGTACATCTCTCTCTCTCTCTCTCTCTCTCTCTGTGTGTGTGTGTGTGTTTGGGTGTTCAATTTTAAAGGATGACAGAGTTCTTCTAAAAATAAGTGATCTATCTCAAATATAAACTTCTTTCTTGGCTTTGTGAAGAGTATATTAATAACAGTTTCTATTTAAAAATGAGCACTAATTAATAATACATTGAGAATGCATTAATAATATATACATATAACTGTTAAGATGAGTTAAAAAGCATCACTTTGGGTTCAAGCCAGTGAACGGTATTAACTGAGAAGGTGGTTCTTATTACACATGGGCTCACAGTACTTCACTTTCTTAGCCATAGTGAACTTGCCAAACATTCTTTTCCCTAGTCTTGATTGACTACTAAATCTGGAGAGAAATTCACATTCACTTATTAATTCTCTGGCCTCATTCTTTTTCATGTTCAATTACACATGTTGCTCTAATACACTAAAAAACACACATAAGTGTATTAATTTCTACCACTCCCTGTGCCCTCAAATGTTCTCTTTCCCAAATATCCCTTAGGAAGCAAGTCATTGCTATGACAACCCTAAGATGAGGTTTGAAGGGCACTTGGGGGCACACTTTGTGAAAGTTAATACCAGTTTGTGTTTAACAGGGTCAGGGAAAGTCAAACAATGGGTCATATTTGGAAACAAGGCATCACTTAGCTATTTAGAATTATCTGTCCACATCAAACCTAATCAGAATATCACCTCAAAAAAAAAATCAGAGTGATTTATTCAGGGCTAATACATCATTCCTCTGTTTAAGCCAATTCCCTCTACGGTCACTAGTAATTAAATCAGAAGATCATATATAATAGGAAAAGAGGAAATAAAGGCTTGCCGTGCCTGGCAAACTTTAACATGGAACATTCCGCTATGCACTCCCACCCCCACCCACAAGGGTTAGCATGTTTTCTTTTCTAAGCAATATTTCTCCTCCACACCTTCACACTTTGTGTCCTTCCCTGTCAGGCAGAGGATGAAGGTAGATTCCCAAGGAGTTGTGAGGACTTTTTCAGCATCTCTAATACATTTGCTTCCAGAAACAGGAGCACTGTGGACACAACTAGCAACTGCAGCTCAGGTGTAGTAGGAATCTTTTGTGTAACTCAGAGCTAGAGACGTCTTCCTTCAACGGATGGGAAACAATACTTTTTCATACTGACTCCAGTCCGGTGACCAAGAGATAGAAATGACCATGCCTTTAAAAAGTCACTATGGAATAACGTTCATTCTTCTTTTGTCTCTACCTGACTGACCACCTAGCTAGGGAGCTTTTAAAATAAGGAGGAGAATCCTTTGTTCTCTCAGGTTCCATTTAAGGGAAAGTGGGTCGAAGGGCTTCCCCAGGGAAAGAAAATGAGCTCTGGAGCCAAATGCAGGAGAGGAAGCGATTTCATGCCCACTATTATTCTCATCCCTCCCCTCCCAAATAACAGAATTCATTGTTTGGCGGGATAATGGTTAAGAAAGGTGGGGATGCGCACAGGTAGCCCCATCCCTGAGACCTTCTCTAATTCCCTAGTGTGGCTCAGGCCATCCTCTAAGCTGGGTGGGGGTGGGGTGGGGTAGGGGTGTTGGGAACTCTCTCTAGCCATGGGTAATACAGCCAGAACAGCATGCATTCTCACGCCCCAGAACTGGCGTCCCAGCCCAAGTGCGAAGTTGGGCGTTTCGACCTGAAAAGCAGAGTAAGAGCCATTCAAAGCAGCAAGTTACAGTACCTTGAGAAGTCTGACAGATGGGAGAAAGGCTGCGTGGCATAGCTTCCGGATGGTCCAATTTAGGGGTCGAGAAGCATCAGTCTGATTCATGACCCCTTCCAAATTCCACCGGGAAGACAAGAAACTGCAAATCTGGGCAGTGCCTAGAAAATAAACGGTCCCCCACGGCCCTGGCATCCCATGGTCATCTCCACACCTGCAAATTCCATTAGGGCAGAGGCTTCCTGGAACTTGGGAGTCTAGTCAAGTGGCGTTTCCTGAGCCCCTGAACCTTCTTAAGAAAGCCACCTCCCCTCTCCCTGCAGCCGTGCTCATGCATACCAAATGTGGCCGAATGGAGGCACGCTGCCTGCTGCTTCGGGGAGGGGATGCTTGATTTCGAAGGAGAGGGACAGCCTGCACAAAACAGCCTGTGGTCGGAGTCAGAGGAGCCTGCTCCAGAATGCGCGCTCCCTCTCCTGCTCTCCTCCTGCAAACACAGGTCAGGCGTTGGGGGGGAACCCGGGCCATTTGCTTTGCTTTCTTGTTTTGGGGGGGAGCCAGGAGGAGAGCAAAAAGGAACAAAAATGAACCCAGAAGGAGAACTTGTACTTTCTTGCACAAAGCATCTTTGAGGGGCTGGAAACTGGCGCAGGGGGAGGGGCTAGGACACAGGGAGGGAGAAGGGATGCCTCTGAATGATAAGATAAATGCTTCCTTTTTGATTTGTGTGACATAATAAATTGAGAGCTATCACAAAATGGATCTATAGTAAAAGAAGATCCCTGCTGTGTTCTGAAGTCTTTTATTAACTTGATTGACAGTCTTCACCCTGATACAAGCCCCGTGCAGATGATAGATGGTCAGAGGCTGAGTCAAACTCGCACATACACACAGGGAACAAGGAGTTATTCCTGTCATAGAAAGCTGTGCAAAAGAAGGCATTTGTGGCTTACCTTTTTAGCAGTAGTAGTTTCTACACTGGGGGATATCCCCACAAAATAGACCTTCTCTGCAACAAAGTTTAACCCTTAAAGTGCCCCTACAGGGTACTGTCCAAAAAAAAAAAAATGGTTTCCTTGAGTGTCTCTCTCTTCCCACTAATTTTTCAAAGGAGGCTCTACAAAAGTGTAGCTGCATTGGAGCATACAGTTTTTAAAGCTCTCATGATGAAAGGGAATAAAAGGTAACTTTTTCGTTTTAATGCAGAATTTGGCTAAGTTCACTTGAAGCGGGAAAGCTCAGGAGGGCTGGGTTGGGGCTGAGGGTGACCATGTCACACCCCTTACTTGGACTACCCACTCTCCCCAGACATTAAAGTTTAGTAGTATGACTGACAAATGACTCTGCCCAGGAGACTCCCCACACCCTCACCATTCAAGCGTTTCTAGGGTACCTGAAATTTCCACCTTATTTCCTTCCCAGTGACTGTAGAAATTTTTCATTTTTAATTAACCAGAAGAAATGGGTAACACCCCCTCCCCTTCCCACTCCTAAGAGTATGGTGTATTCTGGGATAAAATCCAGAGGGGTTAGAACAGATGTGATATAAGGCTGTGTTTTAGGATCAAGAACAAAGAATGTAACACTACCTGACACCTGCATCACTGCACCATTTCCTAAAGTGCTCCAGAGTCAGAGATGCTGAGTAGTGCAGAACCACTAACTTGAAGATAAAAAAAAAAAAATTCATGCATTGGATTAGCCTCTATTAAAGCAGTGTCAATGTAACAATCCACACATGGTTCCTTTTCTGTCACCATCCTATGACCACAATGGGGAGAAGGACATTTTGAAATGTTAACAACTGGGATGTCAGGCATGGTGTTGGGTACTTTTCATCATGTAAGTTCATACTAATGACAGCACTCCAAAACAGATGCTGCTATAATATTCCTATTTCACAGATTAAGCAAGTGAAGTCCAAAGAAATCGGTCGTGTATAGCACAGATAACAAAACTGGAGCCTGGATTAGAGTCATTTTACTGAGCTGTAAAGATGTACTTTCTGTTCTCTCTCTCTCTCTCTCTCTCTCTCTCTCTCCATATATATAAATATATATATACATATATATATATACATACACATGTGTATATGTGTATGTATATAATCTGAGGCAACAACAATTAAGCCTTGAACTCGGTTTTCTCCCGGTCCTTTAATCTGACATAAGAAATGCAACAGAAGATGGAATGAGTCATGTAGGTGTGGCATGTCACTGAGGTTGGCTTAACCTCAAAAATCCTAAAATCTGGTTTTAGAGTCCAAAACGAAATGCTGACCCTGGCCTTGGGCAATTTTCTCATCTCATCTGTGCTTTGGAGTCTTTTATCTCTGAAACAGAGACAATTACACAATTGCATATTCAGAGGTTTCATGAAGCCCAATGAGCTGGTGGCAGTGAGGCCCTGAATTCAGTGCTCGGCATAGCCCAAGCCTGCTATACCATGGTTCAGCTTCTAGGTATCATGTCCCTATTCCACACTGGCAACCTACCGACATTTCTCATTAAGGATACTTTGTGTGTATGTATGTAGTACCAGGTAATAAGATCAAACAATACAAATTAAACCCGGATGCTTTCTACAAGGTATGAAGTTTAATAAATGAAGTGAAAACAATGCTGCCACAACAGTGGGGCTTTCCTCTGGCTTTTCTTACAGAATGGTAGTCAGCAGACAGCAAAATATTTCCTTCAGTGAGCAGCCTACAAGAAGCCAACATTTCTTGGTTCTTACATTTGTGAGAAGTTAGCCTCTGGGAAAGGCAAGGACATTACAGTTGGCTACCCTTGCTCCTCACTGTTTCAAAGTGTTATGAACACTACAAATAAAATAAAATAAAATAAAATAAAATAAAATAAATGAATGAATGAAAACATCTTTCTGAAACCTCAGCCTTTGATCCTCTCAATTCCTTTAATATTTTAAGACTAACTTTGGTCAGAAAGATAGGGGTTGTGTGAAATGAGGAAGCATGAGGAAGGGGGAAGTGTCACATTCTCTCTAATGGTAGGTAATTAGAAGGACGGTTACCAAACCTTCAGGGAGTGGATTTAGAGGCTATGCAGCAGAGGTGAAGATCAGAGGATGAGTGGCGTACAGAGGCAGCCCCACATCATTGGAGCAATTTGTGCCAGGATTATTTGCTGTCAAATATCCAAAGAGAGGTCTCAGGACCCCCTTCTCATTTAGAAGAAATGCCCTCTCCCCAGATGAGTTCTCCTGTGCTGTAAGAGAGAACCATAGGAGGTAAAAGCAGAGAAGTAGCCTGGCCAAGGCAGATGGGGGGTCTCACACATCCAAAACACCTACTTTAAATGTTAAAGTATGAGTGTTTACAAATCTAAATGAGCAGGTTACATTTTGGTATTCCTAAAAGCAATTCAGTTGTGTTAATTTTTTGCTTTCTAAAGTGTGTCTTTCAACATATTTTCATTCTCTTTATACTGTGCAATCCCTCTTCCCATTGGTCGTTTTTCAGCTCAGACTCTGTGCAGCTACTAAGTCTATCTATAACTATAGATAGTCTATATTTTAACCCTCAAGATCATGTTCCCTCTTAAGGAAAGTCGTTTGATAGAACGCTAAATCATACTCAGTCTTCTTGATATCCCTCTAATAAAGAAGGGCTAATTAAAAAACTTGAGGAACAAGGAAATATGCACAAAGAACGGCAGATCAGAATGTTCAAAACCCTCCTTCTCAAGGGCTTTATACAAACCACCCTGTCCTAGTGTGTTCTCTATTACTGTGAAAAACTACATGACCAAAGGCAACTTAGGAAGGAAAGGGTTTATGTGGCTTATAGGTAATAGTTCTTCATTCAGGGAAATTAAGGCAGGAAGTCTTGATAATAACCTGGAGGCAGGATCGGAAGCAGAGACAACAGAGGAACTCCGATTATTGGCTTGCTCTCCATGGCGTGCTCAGCCTGATTTCTTATACAATTCAGAAGCATCTGTTAGTGGTAGTATCACATAGAGTGAGTTGGGGATCATTAATCAAGAAAATGCAGTACAGACATGCACACAGGCCAATGTAATGGACATAATTCCTCAATTGAAGTTCTCTCTTTCCAAGTACCCCAGGTGGTATTAAGGTGACAAAAACTAACCAGCACACACACACACACACACACACACACACACTGTGGTGATTTGAATAAGAATGAGCTCATAGGCTCATATATTTGAATATTGGCCTCCAAATGGTTGAACTGTTTGGGAACGATTAGGAGGTGTGTCCTTAATAAAAGAAGTATGTCACTGGGGATAGACTTTGAGATTTCAATGTCAATGCCATTCTTAGATCTCTCTCTCTCTCTCTCTCTTTCTCTCTCTCTCT
>NW_022196904.1:153665125-153705467 GCF_008632895.1 Mastomys coucha | reverse complement strand
TCCCTCTCTCCCTTTCTCTCTCCTCCTTCCCTCACTCCCTCTCCCTTCCTCCACCTCTCCCTTCCTCCCTCTCTCTCTGTTTTATGCTTGTGGACAAGAGGTAAGCTCTCAGATCTCTTTCAGTGCCATGCTAGTCATGGACTCTAGTCTTCTGAAACTAAAAGTCCCAGTGAAGCCTTCTATGAGTAGTAGCCTTGGTCATGGTGTGTCTTCTCTATAACAGAAAAGTAACTACGACAGAAGTTGTTAGTACCAATGAGTAACTGGCCTCATCACGCTGTGTAAGATTTTGGGACTTTGGATTAGGAAAGCATTTGAGTGTTGTGGGCAACACTTAATGGGCAGTCCTAGTAGGTGCTCAGAAGACAATAAGCTCTTCTGTGAGTAGCCTTGGTCATGGGTATGACCAAGGCTGTGTATATTCACAGCAATAGAAAAATAAGAACACAAAATGTTCCAAAGTAATTTTGTACATTCTGTTATTATTCCATTGAAATCCTTGGACATTTGAATGTTAATTGGATGTGAATTTCAAGAGATTATTTTTGAGTATGGTCTGCATAGGGCAGATGGTATTCCAGCATTCAGGAGAAGTATTGAAACCAGACAATCATGTCTCTCTGTAGGTATCTTTCTCCACTTCAAAATTCTGTACTAGTCTTAACATCCCCTTTACTTATGACTGGCCTCAACTCACAGCTGTCCCTTTTCTTCTTTAAAGGTACATTTTTGTTTATGTGAGTATGGTTGTGCGAGTATATGTCTTGTTTGTGCTTGCACAAGTGTGCATGTGCATGCTTATAAAGGCCATAAGACAACCTTGGAGCTGGTGATTAAGAGATGCCAATGTGGGTGCAGAAAACATCCCTCTGGTCCTCTGGAAGAGCATCAAGCACTGTCAACTCCTGATCCATTTCTTTAGCACTCAGTTCATAGCTTTCTTGTGTTCTGCTAGTTCAATAGTTTTACCAAAAAGATCATTTGTGTTGAGAACATCATGGTAATTTGATTTTTGTCTGAAAACTATGTGGTTATTTTTTAAATGTTTTTATTCTTTTTAACTGTACTCACAGCTATAAACATTTTAGAACTTCTCCGATGTTTCTATGATATCCTTTAAAATATGAATTCTCATTATAGACCCCACTGATCTAGAAGACTGTTATTAATTATTTCCAAATATGCTGTTATTCAAATAGACTAAATGATTTTTTCCCACTTTGGGATTCTTTTATGGCTAATGGATTTTGAAGTAGATTAAACTATATTAAAATAAATTACTCAGTTTTAAAACTAGCCTAAGCAGCATTTGTTTCATATAAAAACAAAACAAAAAATCTTAATGAGATATTTTTATATTACTTTACTTTTCCCCCAGTACTGGGTTGTTTCCCCTGCCTGCTCCCCACCATTGCACAGTTGGGCATCTACAATTGACAGAGGTTTTTCCTAAGGCTGGGGTGAAATGTATCTCTTCGTGACTTCTAAGTCAAGTTGTCTTTCCAAGACCAGTTTCCAAATGCCATTATAGACTGTACTCAAACAGACCTATGTAGCCCTGTTTCTCCACAGCAGACAATCCCTCTTCACACCATGGCATGCAGTAGAACATCCTCTTCAGGGCTCTAAGAATGCAGCCTCTTCAGGGCTGCATCTAGTATTGTGTCACAGGGGCACATAAAATATAGTAATGCTTTAATCCTCTTAAGTCCTTTGAAATACTTCTCAAAAGAGTCTTTTAGGGAGCTTTGAAATTCACTAACAATTTAGCTTCTACTGAAATTTTCATCAGCAAGTCTATGCAATATTGTCTTTAAATAATAGTAGCCCACATCCACAGAAAACTGACATTCTATCTCTTGTATATGTGTGCATGCCGAGATGGGGCGGGGAGAGGGAGGGAAAACATTTGAGTTGTTAAGTATAAATTCCTCTTTTTACAAGTTTAGACCTGGCTTATAAGGATTGTAGTGTCGGCCACCTTTCCATCCAGCGGAAATAAGGAGGCAACCAACGAGTTCTTCCCCATGCAGTTTAATCAGGGACCTTATAATCTTGCTTCTTACAGCTTACTTATTTCTTACTTCTTCTATTTTACTGCTTACATCTTTACATCTTACTACTTCTATCTTACTACTTACATCTTACTACTTACATCTTACTCACTACTACTTACATCTTATTACTTCTATTTTGCTACTTACATCTTTACATCTTACTACTTACTTCTATTCCCTACATACTTACTCCTAATTATTACATCTTACTTACTATCTCTACATACTTACTCCTATCTCCTACATCTTACTTCTATATCTACTTACTTCTATTCCCTACATACTTACTCCTAATTATCTATTCTCTCTCCAGCCCCAAGCCCTTGTGGGTTAAATACTTTCCCTGGTCCCAATCAGCATCGGCTACATAGCAAAGCACAATAGGCTGCGAGAAATCATGCCAGCTTGCATCATAAATTGGAGGCACCCAGCTTTTCCAACTAAGGCTTGTTTATCTCAATGCTCTCTGCTCTGGCCGGAGACCAGGTGTTCAATATATATGTATAGGGTAGCAGCTGCGGCTCCCACATTGTAGGTTGTAGTGGGGCTAGTGGAAATTCCACACTGGAAAGCAGCCTTCTGTGTATCTTCATCTAATAGCTCTGATATTAGACTCAGTTCTTCTGCCTTTTATTCACTACATGGCCCTGAACCAGCTGCCTCTGCTATTAAAGCCTTAGTTTCTTGACATAGAAGCAGGATCGACTATACCATCCACCTTCATATTTTGGAAAAAAAAACCAGAAACAATTATCACAACACTTATAGAATGAAAACTGCACATGAGTGTAATTACAAACATTATTAATATGAGTTGCCCTGTTAAATGGCTCTGCTGGTAGTTCATCCCAGTGACTAGGAGCAAGGATCAGATGCTCAATGGCCTGGACTTATAACCCAGCTTTACCATTTATAAGAAGATTTGGGAGTGCCATGTAATCTTATGGATATCTGCATTAACAGAATCTAATTTAACTAGTTCTTAATAGATGTAGAGGTCACAGAAGAGGACCCTACCTGTTACCAAGGCTCACAGATATTAGCAATTAGTGGTTAACCTAACTGAAGATGCAGGTGCTATTCAGCGCATTGCTGTTGCTCTAAGGGAGCAAAGTAATCTTCAAGGAGAAAGGAACATTTAAATCGTAAACGTGGATACGTGAGTGTTCACAACGCACACCAAAACAGCACTCAGAGAGAGATGCTTTTAAACCAATAAAATTTCACATTTTCTTTTTCTTATTCAGGTAGGAGAAGCCACTTCAGAGAACCAGAGTGTAAATACACATACCCGATATTCCTGACAGCTTCCCCCGCCCCCAAACAACTGAAAGGCAACCACATACCTGGAAATCAGATATGAAACTAATATACAAAAATGTGTTGCATTAAAAAAAATTAAAAGATATGCAAACAGCTCATATCTCACTAAAAATAAAGACCACACATGCTAAATGCCACTTCCCCACCTCTGAAGGCACAGGGATCACTGTTGAAGAGAAGATGGAGAAAGCATAAGAGCCTGAGGCAGTGGATGGCTACAAAGAAGCAGTGTCCTTAGGACACAGCACACACAAGTGCTACCCCTGGCAGACGAGCTACTGGCAACTGGTAGCTGCTGGGAGAATGAGTCACTAGGACCCTGGTAAGTTGACCATGCTCCAGTAGAAGAGAACAACCAAGAATATTTGTGCAGCACACATTGGTCTTGATGGCTTAAAAAAAGAAGACACAAAATTGAGTGGGTAGGGAAGGGGAATTGATCTGTGAGGAGCTAAAAGAGGAAGGTAAGTGAGATCAAAGAACTTCTATGAAATTCTCAAATAACTAATAGAATATTGTTTAAAATCACACTCACACACATAAAGTGCACAACAAATTTAAAAGGCCAGGAGCTAAAAAACATCCACATTAAGGTTTGAAATCCTATTACTTCCCATTCACAATGGGGATTTTTTTTTTTTTTTTGCAACGATTCTAAAATTTTAATGAGTCCATGGAGCCTTGTTAAAATTGTAAGAATTTGAGATGTTCATTTTTAACTACTTCATAGTCACAATTTCCTGTTATCTATGAAGTTGTTTATTACTGCACCTCTTCTCTCTGTTCTAAGCTTAGGTGTGTGCAACACAAGTGTGTACAAACAGTTACACCTCTGTTTACATCGATACAATAGAGGAAATTCATCAGTCTTACCAAGTTGCTATTGAACTAAGGCATTAATATCTGTGGGGTAGGGAGATTTAAGCTGTCGATCTTTAATTTCTACTTGAAGAAACTCTATCATTTGAACAGGATCTCAGAAATGTACTCCTATCAGTGCAGCTTAAGAAAAGTATTGGCCAGGAACTAGTCAAACATGCACACATTCAAATCAAACAGTAGATACACCCCTGCAAATGTCTTCTGGCTCTCATCAACCAGCGCTGAGTATACCAGCCACACATTGAGCCTTGTGCATGTTGAGCCTCTCATGTTGACGGCTTGCACCACATTAGAACATAAGGTCTGCTCACCTGGGAAACAGGGACATACTGTGATCTGGAAAATCTTCAAAGGGGTGGCACTGCCTCAGAGCAGAATTTCATGATGAAAGCTAATGAAAATTGTACTTATTGTTCTTGCTATTTATTCTGGTCATTCCTCGAGAAAATGTGTCCCTGTATTCTTTCTGTTATCTTATTTTCAACAACGATGAGCCTTACTCATAGCAGCTTGGGAATTAGATGATTTTATTTGGTTGGCCAATTTTATATTTTGTGATTTTGTGTGTGTGTATGTGTGTGTGTGTGTGTGTGTGTGTGTGTGTGTGTGTGTGTGAAGAGGGATTAAAATCAATGCATCTTAAAGCAAGGGTAAACTGATTTGAAACCCTATTGAGTTATCTGGCAATTAATATAATTTTTTTTTAACTCTTAATTGCTAAAACAGATAGAGCTGATTGCAATGATGCCAAAATGACCCACCAATTGTTGAGTACTAACTACAAAGAGTATTATGTACCAAGAGCACAGCTTATGCCTCTTAATACACTCAGGAAGTTTGTAGCATTATCTCACTTTTACTAACAAGAGAGCAGTCTCTCAAGTTGATATTCCTTCAGGAGCTCACATGATGCAAGGTAGATTTAAATCTAGGTCCCTCTGATTCTATAGTCTATATTTTTACCTATTACAAGATACTGATGGCCATTTTAAAAGACAAAGATGAAGCAAAGTTCTTCTGACTTTCCATGAAGAAACCAGCACTTGAGATGTTGAACCTGAACAGAGACACAGCAATGGTGGAGAATTCACCCTAACACCTGAAACTGGACAGCACAGTCATTCAATGGCTCTAGCTCTTGTTTTCTCTAGTGACTCTCACTCACTCCCCTTCCCACTTTGTCGTTCCAGTAGGCAAGCCTCCACAGTGAGACAAAGACTGTCCATACTCATTTTGCATGCCCAATAGTTATTTAACAATTCCCTTCCAACATGTTACATATTAAATTAAAAATAATGTTTCTACAAGGTTTATATGGCAGGTTCAGTTTTTCCTACACATATAAAGTTGTTTACCTCTCATTATTATCCACTTTTTTCCCACCCATATTTTCTAGATCAGGAATGCAATGCTTAAATTAAAAGCTGAATATATATATACATATATATATGTATATATATATACACACATATATGTATATACATATATATACACATACATGCATATATATATATATATATATATATATATATATATATATATATAAAGTTTATTCTGCAGGTTTCAGAGCCATGGTTTTTATATATTGTATGAGGTTTGTTGACATGTCTAAGCAAACCCACATTTAAGGCAATTGAAACAGTTTCAGATATCTGATGAGACATACCATTCTAGATATTTAGAATAGCAACAGATAGTTTTAGATGTACAATGATGCACTTAGGTCAAAACTGTATGGCTATCATGGCCAATAAAACTCAAAGATGTCTATGTAGTCATTTAATTATGATTATTATTTAAGCTTACTTGATTTTTAAATGAGGCATTATCATAGAAAAAAGGAAGGATAATATTCCCAAGGAGGTAGACCTTAAGTGATAGTATTTTTGGTAAACGATAGATAGAAATGAAACCCTTACATTAAGTTTCTGAGAAAATAATGAAAGAGGAAGCAGAAAGATTGTAAGAGCCACAGAACCAGGGCACCTGTGGCCAGATGCTGTGTTCCAACTATTACTAGGAAGCTGTGTCCATAACGTCTCAACAACAGGGTTGCTTAAACAAGACTTGAATAATGACAACAAACACCAGCTCACATGTCACTGTAAATAGGAGACATTTTACAAGGTCTTATGCCAAGATGAAGAGCTACAGTAAATCATTAGCTACTGAGAGAAGGAAAATAAATTTTATTCAAGGAAAAGCCTTTATCTAATTGAAAGTGGTCAGTCCTAAACAATATACATATAAGTTATACTAAATGGACTCAGTAGGAATATATATAATTATATATAAATATAAAATCGATATCACTTCTATCTCTGTCTCTTTCTCTTCCAATTTTTCCAGTGCCCCACTCAAATTTGAGACTATATAAATATATATAATTTAAACAATATATATTAATATATAAATATATATTTGATTTGATTGAATATATTTTGATTTATTTGAATCTTTCTGATTCCTCTTCTATTATTTTCTCTGAACCTTAATGCAAGGTTTAATTTCTTTTTTTTTTTTAATTTTTTTTTAAGGTTTAATTTCTATCTATCATTTACCAAAAACAATTGCTGAAAGTTTCCCACCCTTTGAGAAAATTTTCCTTCTTTTTTTCTATTATAATGCCTCATATGAAAAATCAAGAAAGCTTGAATAATTGTCATAATCATATTTAAATGATTATAGATATATTAGTTTAAATAATTATATGCTATCTTGAGTATATATATACATATATGTATATATAATATAATCTTGAATTTGAATGGGAGTCAAGGAAGGACACTGGAAGAGTTGGAAGAAGGAGAGGGATGGATAGAAGTGGTAGCCATACAGTACCATATCTCATATGAAAGAGTAAACACAAATAATGAGTAGGTAAGGTTATAATATGTATGTCCTTTATGAATATGTACAATATGTCCTTTAATGAAATCATATGCAAGTAAACAGATAGTCACAGATCAAATGAAAGAATGATTAATTTCATTTAATAAAACTATGTAAGATTTGAGAAGATCAAGGCAAGTCACTATCATGAATGAAGCCATCTGTCCTCTCTATGGGGCTGGGAAACAATCTACTCCCCACCTTGGGTTTCCATATTGTGACTCAGTGACTCTGCCTGTCTTTTCAGCCTTACCTCTGAACCATTACTCATCATAATGAAGATTCATGAAGACTCATCGTACTTCAATAGCCCTCATTTCTTTTAGCTTCTGAGTTTCTCATCACAGGACTATTGTGTGTGTTCTCTCTTCTGCCAGTGCCCCTTCTTCCAGCTCTTCACATGAGTGACTCCTTCACAAAGCTGAGAACCCAGGTGAGTGTGATCTCCAAGAGTGCTTCCAGCACATCCCTAGCAGTTCCTCAGCACTGACTGCATCTCTCCCTCTTTGTATTCTTTTCTACCTTTTAGGATTTATAACTGTTTATATAATTGATTTACTTCTTTCTGTTCCCCACCTAACATTCGAATGTAATGTCTTGAGGACAGTCATCAACAGTATACGAGATTACATCAGAGTTTCTGGAACATGGTGTGAAGTCAGTCAAAGTCCGTTGGCTGAAGAACAAACTAGTAAGAATAACTGGACTGGGCATATTTATTATGACCATTTCTTTCAAGTCATTTAGGAGAGTTTCATGCTGCATACTGTATAGTAACAAACTGAAATTTTCTTCAGGCTCTTTTGGCTTCTCTCAATGTGAACCCCACACCTCTTAAAAGTCTAAGAACTGCTACTAAAAATTAATGAAAGGAAATACCTATAGGCTCTTACTTCAACTACAGGATGAGCTCTAAGCACAGAGGTACTTGGTAAAGAAGCAAAATGAGCAACAAGGCATTATAGTTACAAGAAATGATATGCAATAACTCCTATTAAAGAATCCAGTTACCACTCACTAAAGCATAACAGTGTCAGACATCCCGGTGAAGACACTTCAGTAAGAATTGTCTATAGATATAGCCATATCTATAGAATACATCTTTATTGAAGAGATACTGTATTTCATATAAATGCAAATCTCTATTTAAAGGTATAACTACAGTCACCTAGACATCAGCAGTAGCAACCAGATTCACAATGATGATGATGATGATGATGATGATGATGATGATGATGATGATGATGATGAAACTTTAATATTGATTCCTCACAAGCATATTATGATTCCTCATCCACAATTATGCTGGCATGTCAGTAAGGAAAATATGATTACTAACTTTGTTTTTACAAATAAGCAAACAAGCTCATTGAACATGGCTTGATTTACCCCAGTATCTCTAGCCTCACTGTACCTTTCTTCTTTCATGAGGCTCTTGATCTTCCTCTTTATGACAAGGCTAGTTCTTAGGTTGAACCACATACCGAGTGTACTTTCAAAATATAATATTCAGAAAAATTTAATGACATGCACAGTGGCATGGCTAAATCTTAAAATCATGAAATTCTGGAGAAGACAAACCCAGAGCAACAGAAATGAGAATCATGGTTGCCAGCAATTGTTCATGGGAAAGGTCTGACAAGGAAAGGGCACAAAGAGCCTTCTCAGAGTAGTGGAAACAGTCTATCTCTCTCCAGTTCAGTGGGAGACACTCAGTTTCTGACCTTGCTCGAAGTCGGCAAACTACACAGTCAAAACTGATGGACTTTAGTATATAAGTCAGAGAAAACATATTTATATTCCTTCTTATTATAATAAGCATTTTTATTGTTGAAAATAAAAAATGTAATCACCTGTGCTGATTTACATTTGTAATGGCCCCAGAAGTCCATGTTTTAAATGTTATTCATTAGACTGCCCTTACTTACAAGTAATGAGACTGTTGAACAAGAATCCAGCTCTCTCCTCTCTATTGACACAGATATGTGGTGAGGGGCCTTGCTCTGCCATGAACTCCTAGCACAGTATTCTGCCAAGCCAAACAACATCCACCAGACAAGAACTAAAGCCCTCCAATCTGTGAGCCACAGTAAATCATTTCTCATTATAAGTTGATTACCTTAGGTATTTGTGATAGTAACAGAAAGCTGACTAACAAAACTTACAATTCCTAATGTGGCTTTTGAATATCTAATCAAATATTTTAGGTCACTTAATTTATATATATTTTATTATGATTGTATCACTTATTAATATATAAACTTTTGAATATTTTGAAAATACTAATTTTTTACATTGAATCAGTCACGTTCCAGAATAGAAAATACTCAGCTTGCTTCCATTTTAATGTTATAAATACCTTAGTGATGAATGAATGATCATACATTTATGTGTGCATCTTTGATTTCATTTTAAAGATACAATTTAATCATGAGGAATGGTTAATTTACACAGTGTATACATTTTTTCTAGACTTCTGATAGATACTGCCACCTGGTCATCCAGCAAAGTCCCATTTCATCATTTCACATGCTTTTCAGCAACATGCTACTTATTTGAAAATTATAGATAACACTTGAAATATAATTAAATTTGTTTGAAGTCAAGTTGATAACAGAAAAATAAATATATGTATCTTTATTTTATAACTTACAAGACTCCACTTTTGCTATGGTCATTTGAAAATCTACCAAATGATTTTTTTCTGTTAGAGTTTAATTTTTCTCATGAATTCTTGAATATCCTTTTATATTAAGAGCACTATCCCTTGTCATATTAGTTGCTAATAATTTTCTATTTATCTGTTAGTTTTTATACTGAAAGCAAATCTTAATGTTTATACTTGGCCTATATTCTGTGAATAACTGTCATTTTAACTCAAGTTTAGATAAAAGCCTGAATATTTGTGTATGTTCTTTTTAATCTCTCTCACTGGATTTTAAATATTAGTAAAAATTTTTTACTTACACTTGAGTAGGTCACAGCCCATATTTTTCTTCTTTATTACAGGCTCATCAAAACACAGTTGTAATTTTTTTCCAGTTTATAATTCTGTTCAGTGATATAATCTGTGATCTATCCGAAACAACATCCATTTCTTCATACTGCCAGATGTTAAGAACCGTGTTCTCATTCACAAACACCATTTCTATAAATGAGAGACTCCATAGGCCTTAAAGTACTTTCATATTAGTCTAGATAAATCCAATCCAGTAGCTTCCCATGTGGCAGTAATTGCTACCACAAAACTGGCTGGCAAAAATGGGTGACATGCTGTTGCTGAAAATAAAAAATGTAACCTAAATTTCTGAGTTTGCCAGAAGCTCAGCCACTAGAGATTTTAAAGATTAGCACCACCAAATAAAAATAAATAAATAAATAAATAAATAAATAAATAAATAAATAAACATCAGCACCAACACTGAGTCCGGTGGATGGGAATCCAGAAAACAGAGAAGTGGGTCTTCTAGAGCTGTCAAAGTGGCACAAAACTGGATGGGGACAGATCTCATTTGAGAACTCATTCACCCTTTCCAATAGGAAAAGAAAAATAAAGAAAACACCCACAGATAAAAAACTCAAGAGTGACTCTAACAAATATAACCTTATAAGAAAAAAACTACCCAAATCCAAAATCTCTGGATCATCAATTATGATAATTTCCAGCATACTTGAATTATATTAGTGGTTCCTCAAACATTCACTTGGAACCAAAATTTATTTGGGTCTTAAACCATAGAAATTCCTGTAAATGGCATAGCTGTTGACACCTTGCCTGTAAAATAGTCACATATTCTTGGTCACCCTTGAGTTTTATAGTTCCCCTTATTTCATACAAATTCTTTCCCATGTTACTTTGTATCTTGTGGGAGGAGACAGAGGGGAGAATGAGAAGCAGAAGCCAGTAAGGCATAACTGCACAGTATAGACCACTCTAAAAGCCAAAGCAACTGAATTCTTTTGACTATCCCAACAACCAGCAGGATAAACACTGGGCTGTTTCAGTCTGCTTGCTCCTCTGGGACCTGGGATAGTGTCATAATAGTAAGTGTGCTGTTGATGTTTTGTTGAATTCTTAAAGCTAACATCTTTTAAAAAAAATTATGACCAATTCCATAGATGTTTCTATCCATTGCTAACTTGCCACAAATAAAGCATTTTCTGCATTCCATATATGTGTGTGTGTGTGTATACATATACGCATGTATATGTATGTATATATTATATATGTATATATAGATGTACACACACAAAGTTACCACTATCAGACACTTTGTAAAGAACCCGTGGGAGAAGATGACCCTAAGGTGCTAATTTACTCAGAGTATCACCAAATCACAGGTCTAAGAGGGGAGTTCTGAATTGCTGTGGGAGTTTAGGCTATGAGACATCTGCACAAGATATACCTGACCATATATATGTTTCCAGGCAAAAGGAAAACACTAGCAAATTATGATACATTTTACTCTCTCAGAAGAGTAAAATAGTCACATTGCCAATGCCATTTATTATTACTACAAATAAAGTTGGTTCAGGAACAACAGAAGTATATTTTAAAATATGAGTTTTATCTGTCATTCTTACAACATGACCACATATTTAATATTTTACTAAATTTATGAGAATGTTATTTAAAAATAACTAAATTTGCATTGACCATTTCTGATAGATAAATGTGTTCATTCTGCTAACCTCTCAGTGTTTGCTATGTGTCCAGCATTGAAGCCAAAAGCTGATAATACAAAGGCTTTAATATATAAGACACATAAAGATGAAACATCAAAGTAATTTAATTGAGGGGACGGAAAGTCACACCTCATAGAAAATCAAAACCTGCAGAAGACAGTCAGCTCTCAAGAAGGGAGAACACAAAAATCATTAGCTAGTGACTCAAGAAGGTTTACTGTGTAAAACCTTACTTTGGAGAAGGGCTGAGCCATGTATAGGAAACAAGAGGCTGGCTTCAATCTGTGCTTTGTTTCTCAAAGTCTCTAAGCCTTGATAGCAAACAGAACTCTCCATATGTTGAAGTAAGATGTGACAAATATGCCTGAGAAAGTAGGCACGACTAATGCCATGGGATTAGAACTCAGATCCTCAGTATTGACTCTCTTCATTTCCTATTTCCTATTTACTTTCCCAAGAACTCTTCCCGTGTCCACACCTTAATCTCCTGGTAAGGAATTCTAACCTGTTTAATGTTCTGAACATGTTCTGATACTATTGTAGTGTATCCAAGGAAATTCAACTACTTGTTTTCTGTTTTTATCTCGCTGTCATGCTAAAAATCTTCTGAACAAAAGCAATTTAGGGAAGAAAACGGTTTATTGGCTTATACTTCCAGGTTGCAGTCCATCACCGAGGGAAGTAATGGTGGTGGTGGTCGGGAGGTGGGGGGACTCAAGACAAGAATTTAGAACAGAAACCACAGTTTAACACTGCTTGGTCGATCACTCACAGGCTCTTGCTCTGATAGCTTTTTCGTACAACTCAGGCCCACTTGCCCAGGGATGGTATCAAACATAGTGGCTAGCTAGTCCCTCCTAAATCAACCACTAATCAAGGCAATCCCCCTACAGACATGCCCATGGATCACTATGACCTAGGCAGTTCCTCAGTTGACACTTTCCTCTCAGGTGATGCTAAGTCAAAGGTTCTCAACCTGTGGGTCACGACCACTTTAGCCAACATCTATCTCCAAACAATATTTAAATTTTGATTTATAATAGTAACAAAATTACAGTTATGTAGTACTGACAAAATTTTATGGCTGGGGGTCACCACAATACTAGGACCTGTATTAAGTGGTTATAGTTTTAGGAAGTTTAGGTTACATCACAGTGACAAAGTGGAGTTAGCAGACACCAGTAGGACCAGGGAGCACAGTGCTTCTCTCAGATGTACTTTTTGATCCAGTGTAGATAGAGATACACTGAGACCTAGGAGCCTAGAGGGAGCAGCTAGGGGATGTGAGCTTTCTAAGCCATTTCATGAAGCTCAAGAATACAGCAAATTTAGACAAAGAACTGGGAGCTGCTAGAACAGACCCAGGGAAGCCAATGTAATAAAAGGATCCAGGGACATGTTGAATACAAAGGGCCATTTTAGATGACAAGGTATAGACAGAATTGGGAGATCATGATGCTGGAATGAGATGGACCAAGTAGAGTAGAGTGGGCCAGAGTCGGTTGAGATGCCACGGAGGTTTTTAACTACTGGAATCAAATGTAACCAGGAATGTGATGGAAAATGACCTTAGCGATCTGGGTTTAGCTAATGAACAGAGCTCTTACCTAGCAACACCAAGACTCTGAATGCCATCCAAAGAGAACAAGAAAAATGAACTACATTTAGAATCAAATTGGAGCTGGCAAGGCCACAAGGGGGAAAACAAATGGTGTCAATTGGAAAATATAAACATGAGATCTTCAGTGTTGACTCACTGAAAAGCTTTTCTGAGACCTATAGACTGAGGTAGGCCTTACTCAGAAGAGGTCTGCATCATGCAGAGTGTGCTACATAATGCAAAAGAGTTAATTGGGTGATCTGGCTTTTCCTCAAAGCTAACTTTTATCCAACGATTGAAATTTACACAAAACAAAAAAGTAGAAAAGGAGGGTACTGTTCAGAGAAGCCAGGGTCAAGTATAGCTACTTTTCCTGACCTTTTCTAGGCAAAAGCTATTCCTTTTGACTGATAGAGCTTCTTTTGTTGAGAGAAGATCAAACAAAAGTCTGGCGGTCTAATAAGGATCAAGCAAATAGATTAACTTAAGCACTTAAAGAAATATTCGAGACAAGCTCACCTGAGTGCAGCAGCAGCATGGAGAAATGAATTTGGATAAGGGAGTTTTGAGGACTCATTAGAGAGCTTATAACAATATATCAAGTAATTATGCCAGCCTTGCCTCTGCTAAACCAGCAGAACAATTATGATTATCTTAATCTGTTTCCTTGGATAAAAGGTAGCTAGTCTTTTATTTCTCTTAAATTTCCCAAATCCAACACCCAGCTTTGAAAATGAATCCTCGCCAGTTTCTCATTTTGATATGTCACCGAAGGACTCACAGGGAAACGACTCAAAATTTCAGCAAAATGTCCAAAAGGAAGCTTCAGGCTTACATGACACATTTTAAGTATTCTTGGAAACTAATATTTCACCCTGTTTAAAAAGTTTTAAATATACGTTGAAGGAACTTTTTACAACTAAAAATAGAAAAGGATACTTTGCAGAGAGAAAGTACTAGCAATCAGGAGACTAATGAAACCTAACCATAAGCCCTCGCATGCACGTGGACTGCTGGCTCACAAGGAAGGCCTCTTGACTTCCATTCTGCTGAACTCTGTCCACACCACCCCATCCTGTTTAGGTTCATACTGGCTCATGGGCGTTAAAGGAGAATGGCCGACACTTTCTAGTTCCCAAGAAGAGGTGGTCATTGGGTACGTTCCACAACGGTTTTTGCCTGAATTCAAGATACATAGAAATGTACAGAATAAGCCGGGCGATGGTGGCACACGCCTTTAATCCCAGCACTTGGGAGGCAGAGGCAGGCAGATTTCTGAGTTCAAGGCCAGCCTAGTCTACAGAGTGAGTTCCAGGATAGCCAGAGCTACACAGAGAAACACTGTCTTGAAAAACCAAAAAAAAAAAAAAAAAGAAAAAAAAAAAGAGAGAGAAATGTACAGAATATAAACATACTAATATGTCTTGGATTATTAGATAAAAACTCCACCCTTCTTTGAACTAGATGATTTGTATCCAAGTATCTAATGTAGACAGTATCAAGTATCCACCTCTTCCTTTTTTGTAACAAAATTCTGACTGTTGGCTAGTTAATTTAACATAGTATGTCCAATAATTGAGTTTTAATATTTTTATTCATTTGTATGCATATGGGCAGTTTGTCTGCCCAGACTTCTATGCCCCGCATGAATGCCTAAGTGCTTGCAGAGGCCAGCATAGCACATTGTTTTGATCCTGTAACTTCAGCTAAACAGTTGTGAACTGTCGTGTGGGTGGTGGGAACTGAACACAGGTCCTCTGAAAGAGTTGTCAATGCTATTAAACACTGAGCCACCTCTTCTAGCCTCCAATAATTGAGTTACATACAGGTAAACTTAATTGTACATGGGTTACATTTTAAGGCCAGTGCTTAAAACAAAACAAAATAAAACAAAATGATATTCAATGAATGTTAGGTTTGGATTTAGTCCACTTTCCCAACATTGTACCCAGTTAAAGCAGAAATTATATCAAGTTGTTTTTTGGTTTGTGTCTTTGTCTCTGATTGGTCCTATGCATTCTCAGAATATCAATACCCTACATTTCAACTGACCATGTACATTTCTGATAGATCTTATGTATAAGTAATTATTTTATACTTATAAGTAAGTATTTTAAGTAATTATTTGGTTTTCTACTTATAACATGAAAATGAGTTTTGGAGGCTTTTTGTGTGTGGTTTTATTTGTTTGTTTTTGTTTGTTTTTTCAATATCAAGAATATTGACACTACATGTTTTGTGATTAGCACATTTACAAAGAGTCCTCGTGGACAGAAAACTTGTAAAAGCCATGGGATTCTGAAATCTGTGGTGAGATTGTGCCTTCTAGCTGCGGCTGGGAATCTACATTCGTGAAGTCTCAGCAGCAAGACCCGACAGCTGTCAATAACAGAGAACATCCCATGTAGATGGTGACGATCTCACCATGAGGCTCCACCCTAGATGATTCCTGAATTGATTATGTAACATCCGGTGGTCAGCCTAGAAACGTGCACACATCGGCAACAGATTAGCCTCAATATGATGCATTTATATAGTCATTTCCTTACATGTAACAACACTAATTAGAGAGTAGGGGTCCATAAATTTAGGAGGGAGGGGATGTGAGACATGGGAGGGTAGGAGGGAGGAAAGGGAGAGGAGAAAGGATGCAATCATAATAATAATTATATATATAATATATAATATTATACTTTAAATATATATATATATATTTAAAATCTAGTGGTTCCCATACTGCTGAGACTTCTTTCATTTATAGAATTGCCTTTGTAACCCTGGAAAATGAAACCATGATCACTATGGATGTAAATTCCTGTATCTGTTCTTCCATTTAGCTCAGCTTTATGTTCTTGTCCTATGGTCTCAATAAGTATTGTTTGATAATATAGTTTGATTGGAAGCAAATCAACAACAAAGAGGCCCTATAATTTTAGAGCATAATAGACTTGGTTGTAGATGTTTTACTTTAGTCTTTTCTGATCTCAGAAGGATTGTGTTTTGTTTGTTTGTGTTTTTCCTTCTTTGATAGTCTTTAGTTGATTTTCTGGCATATATTGTCTTATCTTCTCAATTTGTTCTTCTTTCTCACTGTAATTCATGCTCTAATGGAAATAATCAGTGTCCTTGAAGATTAGGTTGATGGGAAGGATATATTAGATGATAAAATTCTCCTGTTAGCTAGCAGTGCATTGAAATGGGTGAGTGGCAAGTTATTATCTCCAGGGGGTTCTCCACAGTGAAAATTTTATAACTTATGAAGCTCTAAGGAAAAAAATCCAACTTCGATTCTTGAGGCTATATTAAAAATAATCTAAATAAATCTTCACTCATTTTAATTGATATTTTAGGAAAAACACTATAATATTTTTTAGTCACCTGAACAAGAACAAGCTACTTGTCATATTTGGAAATGACATTCATGCAAAACATAGTAGGGGTAGAGATAACAGAAATGCTGAAGGGATTAGCAATAAAAGTAACGTATGAAATTATAAATCATTTTTAAATATATGTTAGTTGAACGAAACTGGTCTGCTATCCCATAGGAAACATTAACTTATATTAGAATGATTTTTTTACTGTAGCCTAGAGCAATGAATCATAAAAGAAGCAATTAAATACTTTTGCTGTGCCAAGCATGATACTAGCAGTAATGTGCCCTGCCCAACAGTGGCAGACACTTAGGCTGGCTATTCAACTGCCAACTCTTCTTATTTCTGCTGGCAGAGAGGCTAGAAAAATAAGATGTTGGTTTCCAGAGATTCTTTATACCTAGTTCTTGTCAGTAGTTAGAAAAATATGATGGTAGCATAGGAGAGTCTTGAAGGAAAGAAGGAAAGAAAGAAGGGAGGAAGGAAAGAAGGAAGGAAGGAGACAAGGAAAGAAAGAAGGAAGGAATGAAAGAAGGAAGGAAGGGGGAAGGGAAGAAGGAAAGAAAGAAGGAAGGAAGGAAAGAAAGAAAGTGTCAATCCTTTTGGACCATGCTAGGTCTCATACTGCCCCTCAATTCCTTCCCTACCTGTGGGATTGTTACCTCAGGACATGGCATCGTATGCTGTAGCAAGTGTCTTAATACTAGGAAGGGGGAGCCAAGAGTCAGATAGAAACCCCTCACCCCAGTGGCACCACATGTGCATTGCGAAGGTTTCTTAGACATCAGATATTTTACTTAAGGCATGGTCTGTTTTCTGTTACCAGTCATGGAATGCATCAATAAAAACATCTCAATGGAGTGAATTGTGGGTGTAATTAGTGCAGTACTCTCAATGTTACACCACTGGAAAGTGGCAGAGAAACCCACTTTGAACCCAGATACCATGCTTCTGGTGTTTCAGTTCCTAAAGGCAAAACATTTTTCCCTTAAAGGAAATGTCTTGAGGTTTGAAAAGCTTACCTCCCTTTCCTTCCCCACTTTCCTAATTTGTTCCAATACTATCCTTTCTCAGCACTTCCCTCCTCTCAATGTATCCTCTTGGTCTTGACCATCTCCCCAAAGTTGGATGTTCATTTCATTCTGGAATAATGTTTGAAAATATTTTAATGGTACAGTATTATTTCAAATGAGTAGAAACAAAATACTTCTCAGCTGTTGCCTCAAGGTGGTCCTCTTTCCTTTCCCTGTCCTCTCCTCTTTCCTCCCAGTCTTTAAATATAGAACACCTACTGTGCCAGGCATTACAGACGCAACTGCAAGACCAGAAGACTAGATCTGATTAGAACAGATTAGTCACAGATATTCCGGAAGAAATGTATGTGAATAGACTGCATGTGTGCACTACAGTAAAAGGAGCTGTATAAATAAAATAAGGAAAGTACAAATGTAAGAAAGCTATGATTTTAGGAGAAAGAGTAAAGCAGTCAACTGTACTTGTGGGGACACTGGGGATTCCCAAAGGGGTTATTCAGACCAGAAACCATAATAATAAAATCAAACAAGCCTCTATGTTCAAAAGAGGCTTCTAGATGACCTTGGCATCTAGTTTATTTTTCATGTTCACATTCATGTAAAAAAATATGAAAAAGCATGTATATCATGGTTTTCTTTGTATTTTTATTCCTGTGAGCATTCAAATTCAGATCACTGAAACAGAGAAGGGGAGGGGGTCACAGGGAAAGGGATTTGTAAGGTTGAGGCTGGGAGGAGAGGAGGGAGGGGGTGCTGCAATCAGGATGTAAAGTGAAGAAAAAGATAAATTATTGAAAAACATTGCTCAACAAACTGAGTGAGCTAGGCTGTTGTAGCATTCTTCAGTTTTTGATTATCTGGTAACTTTGGTAATTTAGTCAGCTATATCAAGGCATTAAAACTGAATTCAGGAACTGTGAAAATGGCTGAGCTACTAAGAGTGCTTGCTGTATGATCATGAGTTCCAAGTTTGGGATCCCAGCACCCATGTGACAATCCAGAAACCATGCATATGCCAGAAACTCCAGCTCCTCAGGATCTCATGTCCTCTTCTGGCCTCTATGTTGACGCAGACATATGCAAACATCCTCACACAAAGACAGCTTCATGCACACAAGTTAATAAAATACACCTTTGAAACTTAATTCAGAACGGCCAGCAAACTTGCTCAGATTTAGAGACACAAATCATACGTAGCTGGCTGAGGGG
The DNA here is from genome assembly GCF_008632895.1 of Mastomys coucha. Lineage (NCBI taxonomy): Eukaryota > Metazoa > Chordata > Mammalia > Rodentia > Muridae > Mastomys > Mastomys coucha. The sequence continues at coordinate 153,686,410 of NW_022196904.1, read as the reverse complement.
CTAGTGCCACCACAGAACTTAAAGGATTCTGAGCATGTGAAACAGGCAAAAGTACTGAATGTAGATGAAAGCTGAATTGTGGGAGTTATGAACAAAACCTAACTCAAGATGATTGTAAGAAGCCAGAATTTTAGCATTTAACTTCAGGATGAACATGAAATTTTTATTCACTGACTCTGAGTCTATGGATAGTTTCAAAGTAGCATATTCTTAGAAAACCCTTAGTCCCACTTCTCATATATCTATGTATTATTTATTAGGCTAAAAGGCTTTTCAAACAGGAATATTCTGAGCTAGTGTGATTATAAGACTGGAATGTCTAAGTTAGAAATAAAATAATACACCATTGACAACAGATCTCAGAGTCCCTTAAAAAATAGCAGAATTACTACTACTTACAATACATTTGTATTATATTTCATAGACTGACTAAACAACCTATTCTAGATTCACTCATAATCCTAGTTCTGCTTGTTGCTCTGTTACAAGATCTCAATAATTTTGACATTAACTTTTGATTTCCTATGAAATGAACTGATGTCTTCTCCATGACCAAGCTCAATATTTTGTTTCTGTACTTGATATGTTTTGACTATCTGAACTTCCATTCTTTTGGTCTATAATATATGCAGAAGACTACCAGAATGTCTTTACAATTAAATGGAATTTTGTCAAAATGGTAGTGTTTCAATTTTAACATGTTGTATAAAAATTTGAGAAATGTTTAGTATAATCAATGGTGTAGGCTTGTAAGAAAAGCAGAGCTCGTTTCTACCTTTCCTGTTCATGACTGTTGAGTAGACTTCAATCTTACTGCTCAAGCAAATCGCTTTTGCTAGACAACATCCCCAAACCCCTCCCTGTGCAGGATGGCTGGTTTATCTGCAATTGCCTATCTTCAGTTTTATTCTCCTCAGACAGACCTGAAAGCAATGGTTTGCACACCAGTAACACTTATTTCAGAAAAAAAAAAACTGCTTTGGGATATGATGTATGATTGCTTCCCAGAGTTATCCTCTCAGTGCCAGTCAGGTGGGGATTTCAGTGCCAGTGCCAATCTGAGATTGGTTGTGAGCTGTTGTGACAGGATTAGGGCACAGTGGTACCTCCAACTTACCTCTGTTTGCAGCCTTCCTCATTTGTGTTCTCAGGCTAGAGGATGTTCTAAAACACATGTGAAGACAGACAAATACTCTGGCACAGGTGAAATGGCCTGAAGAGATGGACAGTTCCTTGAGGCATTCCACCCTCCCCAATCTATTGGCAGTTATAGGACCATTGTCCAGGTTATCTCAAGTGGCACATCCTCCAGGCAGCTTGCCCTGATATCTGAGCTCTGTGCCAGAATTCTCATACAGTATTAACACCAGTGCATGTTTATCTTCAACTGAACTCTAAGTTCTTCTTCTCTCTAGCCTACAGTCCACCTACATCTGTTTGATTTTTACTGTTGAGCAAGCTTGTGGTTCTTCTGGAGAAATTCAAATAAAAGCTGGCTTTTATTTCTCTACAGAATCAGCCTGAATAAATTACTGAAGCATTTATGCCAAATAGCTATCCTTGTCTGTGATTCCTAAACTATTTAGACATCTAAAATAGTAGAGTAGCTGATGCTGACATTTTAATGTTACTATCAAATCCATAACAGCAAAAACGTGATGAACCATGATGTTTAAAAATTCATTTATCCATAACAGCTCTAACAGGCATATTATTAGATGCTCAAGTTCTATAAAGTTCCATATTGCATGGCATTCTTCCCCATGACTCTTTATGTTTCCGTTCCTATGTATAAATGTATATGCATTTATATGTGTTTACACACTTCAAATGCATTTGTTTAATTTTTGAGGTACATTTTAACAAACTGATTTCCCATATAATATAGTCCTTAGCTTAGGGTCAAACTAATTAAAAGAAAAAAGGGAGTTAGAGAGTTCCAATTGACTCAAGATTTAAGATTCCAATCCTCTGTTATTCAGGTTTGGTACTGTGAACACTGTAACACCATACTCTGTCCAAAAAGTTATTTTAAGGAGACCTATTCTCCTGCTCATCATTATAATTTTGTCTTACTCAGTCTTGACCTACTCAAAACAAACAAACAAGCAAACAAACAAACACCCTTTCCAATTCCTTATATCCAAATCTTTGCTCGTGAACCTCCCGACTTAGGTCTGCTATGTACATTCTCACTACTTCATTCTCTACTCTTTGCTTCTTAGGGATCAGTAACTCTTTGTTTCTAGTCCATTGTTAATAATGGGAGCACTGCTCTTAAATAGGTCGAATACCCTCAATCGTGGGAATTTTCCTTAAGGGGAAGCTAAGATTTCATTTCATTCTTATATTGGACCAATTAGCTTCCTATGAGTTCCCTCGTGGATTGTTCTTAACTCTAACACATTATAATGAGCATTATTCTCAGGTTATATATAAACCTCATTTGACATATCCGCAGGACAGAAGGCTAGCAGAAGCCAATCCAGACTACTGATCAGTCATTCTGACATAGAGTTTAAACTGTGCCCTTTGGCAACAAAAGAAAAAAAAGTAGTAAAGAAAAAAATTAAAAGAAAAAATTATCTCCAATACACTTAATAATCCTAGTAGGAATGAAAATGATCATTGTAAATGTTTTTGCCCAAGCCTTACTATATCCTTAAAATAAATAGTAATTTTTTAAAAAAATAATTTGATGAAGTGAAATCCTATAAATTCTGTATGCACGTATCCATGGTAACCCAGGTTTATATTTTTGAGCTACAAACACTTGTGTCATCAGAAATATGTAAATCATATGAACAGATATAATAAGATAAAATTATGTTTCTATAAATATATGTTGGGTAATAGTTTAAAGAAAACTTGACAGCAGAATATAAATTATGAAGTGTTTTGAGTATCATTTTTAGGAAAACTAGAAAAATTGTTTATCAGTGTCGTTATAATGAGGAAAGAGCAGTGTCAAGAGCCACATGCCCTTTTTGCCAGAGTAAGGTCACAAAGCACATGGAAGTAAGAGAAAATACGCAGTACCTCAAACACCAAATGGAACCCTGTCAGGAAGCCTCAAAGGAGAACTTCCCCTTAGACCTTAGACATTAGCAAGTGTCTGGGATCAGGGAAGAATAGAAAAGCATGAATATGGGCTATTCACCAAGGGCAGCTGTTTGCCTTGCCCTTTTCCAGTAAGAAGTGGAAGTATAATTTTCTTGAAATGGGAGCCTTTGAGACAGGATTCTAGAAAGCTCTTAGAAAGCAGCAGATACCACGACATTGCATTGCTTTTTACTAAAAGACTCTGAGGCCCTAATTAACTCTTCTGCAGTCTTGATTTGCTTTGCCGGGATAACTGGACTCTAGGGGGAAAGAAATCTGTGTTCCAAGAAGGGGCAATGCAGACATTTCCAATGTTTCTTCTCTCGTGTAGAATTCTACTTTTATTCCTGACAGTATTTAAAATGCTTTTGTTTTTTGTTTTTGTTTTTAAATGTACTGAGTGATTCATTCTATGAATATAACTTAGGTATATAATGCTTTTTCAGGCATATGTTTGTCATTTTATCAATTCTCACAGACAAATAAAATAACAAACAGCTTGCTTTCTTTGTGTATTTGAGGAATGGAGGAAAAGTTAGTAAACTATATCTGATCTAGGCTCCTTAATGAACATCCTTCATTTTAAAGGCATCTACACAATGTCATTGTGGAAGAAACTCGGCTTTCACAGGTGTATAGGTGAGGTGAACAATGGAGCTCCCTCTTCTGTCCTTTGCCATCTTGTCAGAGGCCCCAGATGGTCCTGGTTCTTCACAGTAAATAACACACCACAGGAGAAAGACAAGAATTTGACTCTTTAAGAAGCAATTTTTTCCCATCTGTCTGCCACTAGCCTCTGAGTATGTTGTTCTAACATTAATATTTTTCTGCTATAATGGTCCAAAAAAATAATTTCCTTTCTTTCTATTACACTGTCTGTGGCCATGTAGTGGGTTCCTTTGAGAGTTCAAATGTGTTCCAACATGCACCTTGAGTTACAAAGTAGCTGCATCCTGTTTCACACTTCTGGAAAGAATTGTTCTGTCCTAAGCACACTTGTATGTGCCATGTATCTACTAAGCCAACCTTATCACGCTGGCTTGTATACACTCTGTGGAGTTCTGCTAGGTATAATGTGGGGATGAAGCAAACCAATGTGAGAACAGAGCTAGAGGTGGACTAATGTGGTCAACTGTTCTTGGAAGAATGTGTCCTTCCTTTCCAGTCCACCCCATGCCTCATCTTCATATTCTTAGAATTATGGCATGAAAGACCAGGTACAAGTTGATCCTTCAAAGTTATCTAACAACCTAACTCCGTGAGTCAGGATAAGAAAAGGATCCATTCCGTTCCCGGCCCATGGAGCTCAATCCAGAAAGAAGAACTAAAGGCTCTGTAGCCCTCTTGCATGATCCCGTTGCTTGCTTGAAGAAGATCCACTTTCTACTTTTTTTCTAAAGCTAACATTTTAATCAATTGTATTTGTAGGCTTTTTCAATTATTTTGCTAAGTCACCAGGAATGTGGAAGCCTGACCAATGGCGTAGACTCTGTGACAACGCCCCTTTGTTCAGCATTTTGAGAATAAAAAAAGAAGTATGCTCTTTCCTGAAGATCTTAACAGCATGTAGTCCTTCATAATTTATTAATTTGTCTTCATTGAACAAATATTTGTTCAAATATTATCTCATGCAAATCACTGCCTCTAATTGCCACACAGAAAAATTGAACAAACTTATTTCCTGCCTTTCAGGAGTTCACAATTCATTATAAATAATAATTATGAAAATAATTAGCATATGTGTATAATTATTACGATATTACATGCCAGGGACTTTTCTAAGATTTTTACTCATATGACCTCATTTAGACCAGCCAAGAGTCATTTACATAATTTTTGCTTTCACAGATCCTATTAATAGCTGGTCTAAAGTCACAGAGTTAATAAGGCTTGGGGCTATTTGATGTCTACAAATCCTAGGTTTATAAACACTTCACAAATAAATGTAAAATAAAAGAGATTTGATTCATCCTTGTATTGAGTAAGAATCCATCGGAAGGAAAAGGGCTAGAGAGAAGGATGTGACAGAGGCGTGGCCTGATGGTCATGCACACAAGCAGGCTACTGCCTTATGAAAAATGAAGTTGAATATTTATGAAGTTCAAAAGTTAGTAACTGCCAAATACATCACAAAATTCCCCATGGGTTTCAGATACTTCTCAAACTCTGAGAGGTCTGGGCTTCGATGATTGGGGGGTCCAGATGGCTTTTTGTTCACCATTTCCACTAGTAAACAATACTTAGCAAATGTTGAATTAAAAAAAAGGAATGAAAATATATAGCATACGCTGAGCTATATCTTTGAAGATGGAAAAGCTTAGAAGCTACAGTGAGGTTTAATCATGTCTAGGAAAGCATGGGTTAATATAATCCTGCTTTAAAGTAGCTGCGTGTTAAAAATAGTTCTTGGTACCTTCAAAACAGAAATTCCATATGTGTACTATGCAAAATACATCTGATCTATAGTCTAGGTAACTACTTCTCTCCTAATATTTATGGAAAATATATATTCTAGTCCCTAAGTACTTCCCCCTCCCCCTCTTCCCTCACAGTAATAAAATAGAAACTTACTAAAAAATATGTTAATGGAAACCAAACTTGGATGCTCCTCTTTGCATCTCCTGAAGTCCTGGGAAGATGTAACTAAGCTCTCAAGGGATCCAGGTTGGGTATTGAGGGGTCCTTTTAAACCAATCTCTGTTCAGAACGGAAATCAGGTTATGATAGCACTTTGGAATTCAGCCTATTCAAAGTGCTCTAATGACAAAACAGACCGAAGAAGTAATTTCATCTTTTGTCCATTGAAGATGGCACACCGGAAATGTTGCCTGCAGACAAAGGCGAGTACAGAGCTCCTGCCTCACACTGCAGGGAGAACCAGCAGGGTACAAAGGATACACACTTGGGGTGGGGGGCGTTAATCCTGTTGCACCTTTTGACCACCATCTCATTTTGTAGGGTTATAGAAATAGCCACCTTTTTTCTTCTCTATCTCGACAGAAAATTATACAAATCAAAAGGCACCTCACTGAGGAACCTAAAACCTGTGATAAGAAATCAAGCCAGCACACCCCATGGTAGCACAGGCTCCTCTCAGAGTAGCTCACACTCCCTCATGGTAGTAACTATCCCTCTCAGAATGGCATATGCTCCTTCATGGCAGTACATACTTCCCCTCACAGTAGCACACACCCTCCTCATTGAAGTTCACATTCCTTCTCTTAGAATATAAAGCTCAGAGTCAGATGTCTGGGATTCACTCAAGACTCTTTGGACTCCAAAGGGCTTGGTTGTTTGTACGTCTCTGGCTCTCCCATCCACACACATACAGATTGTCTCTTAACTCAGGTTATCTTTGGCCTCTCCAGCCTGCCGAGGTCTTCTCCAGCAACTGGGCTGTACTTTCACTAACAGCCTCTCCTGGGCTCTCTTTAGAGACTCAGACTCTGCCACATGGTGTTAAACTTCTTTCCATGACCCCTTTACAATCTGCAGCTCTCAGGATGCCAAAACCCATCAGCAACCAAGTGAAAGATTCTCACACATTATCAAGTTGAACTACTAGCTCATGATGCAGTTTTTCTCCTCTTCTGGACAACAGTTCTATGCGTTGACCCTGAGGAAGAACTTCCCAGAAGATTTCACCTCAATAATACTGGTCATTTCTTAATCACCACTGCTGAACTCTCAGCCCCAGCCAAATAGCTCCATAGTCCCAGTACAGCAGCGTTTTCACATAAGTTCTGGTCTCTTGTCACCCTCAGCCTCAGCTGACCAGAAACCAAAATACCATGTGATAGTCCAGATAGAGTCCTTGAGAGACTCTTAAGCATTTCTTCAAAACTACAACCAGGCTTCTATCATCTGCATTACCTTAAACATTCATATCTTCTAGATTCCCACAGAACAGCTCATCAAGCTCTAAGTACTCAATGCCTATTCTAGTCCAAAGTTCCAAAGTCCTTCTACAGTTCTCCAGAGAACATGGCCAGATCTGTCAGCATCGTCTTACAACCTGGTGCCAATTTCTAACTTAGTTTGCTTTCTCTTACTTGATAGAATATTCTGATCAAAAACAAACTGGATGGAATATAGCTTATTTTTCATCATGAAAGGAAGTCAGAGCAGGAACTCAAGGCAGGAACCAAAGCAGAGGCCACGGAAGATCATTGCTTATAGCCTTGTTCCTCAAGTCCTCATTTGACCTCTCAGGATCACCTTCCCAGTGATAATACTACCCACATCAATCGATATCAATTGATATCAAGCAAGCAAATATCCCCACAGGTTTGCCTTTAGGTCAATATGATATCAAGTTGCCAAGAAAACCAACCAACACATAGGTTTGTTATACATATGTGAAGAATTTTATGTCTTCTTATACTTCCAGTGGAAGAATAAATTGATACAAATGCTAAGAATGGCAATTTGGACATCTTTACTAACAACAATGTATTCACCTAAGGGCTTATCAGTTTGACTACTAGAAATTTATTCTGCCATGTGCTTACCATAAGTCAAACACATTCATGGTGGTATTCCTTGAATTATTATCTATGACATTAGAAATATAGAAAACATTTTTGGGCATCTGTAGGACATTAAGTACTTTCTATAAATCTTAATGAAGGTATATTATGAAGGCACAGAAAAGAGTGAGGGGATTCTGTGTATATGAATACAGACTGGGCTCAACATGAAGAAAGAATGAAGACTTAGTGTTTCTAGTTTGGCAAAGGCATTTGCTGAATTCTTGTTTGTGGTATCTGTGATTCTTCACTGTCTCCCATCAACAAGTGAAAAATGCATAGTACAAAAAGCATATGATTCACCTGTCTTTCCTTCTCAGAATACACAGGGGAACCGCAACTTGTTTTTCCATAAATCTATGTTGTAGCTGATTTCATGATAATGAGGACTTTAGAAATCCAGAAATATGTCATAAATAAACAGAGGTACATGTCCTTTGTCACATATAAAGTTGTGAACTTCTTGCTTAGAATTTTATCACCTCCAGCTTGCTCTCAAACTGTAAGGGGAACGGGTTTGAGATTTATTGCTTAGTAACTAGACTTATTTTTCAAGGCAAAGTCCACTGCTAAAAACCATCTCTCTGTGGAAGTTATATGCCCTGGGTCCTCAATAAGGGCACAGAATGTCACCTCTTAAGATGCAATGACCTGAAAACTTCTGCAGAATTATTACCTGTGAGTAAATCAGTCACTAAAATACATCCAACCCAAAGAAATCTTTAGGAGTGCAAATACAGTTTGGATTTAAAAGCTCTATACTTCATTTAACTGGATCATTAGCAGTCAGTGAAAAATAACATAAGCATGCGAGAATTTTATTTTCCCATTTATGAACTTCATCCTGTTAATATTTCAAAATACTGACATAGAGAGAAGATATCCAGTGGGAAACAAACAAGTAAATACAGTTTGACCTCATAATTGATCTATCCACCACATTGGGGCTAGCTTTACCACTGCCTAAGAAGGTTGAGCCATCAGGGGCATTGCAGAGATGCTTAGCCTGCTGTATTAGTTCTTCCCTTCCCAGCAATGGTTAGGATAACTTATGAATAACTACGGGCATTCATCTTTCCATGTGATCGGGACCAATATCCAGCATTGAGCTTGACTGAAGGATAAAGCAACTGTGGGTTTGCTTGCCTGAGAGTCTTAACTGGAAAGATGGCTGGTGAGCTGATAAATAAGGTCAAGACGATGCTCAGCTCACAGAACTCGAAATGAAACCCCAGTAGCCAACAACCACAAACGACAGAGCCAGAGTAGCTTCCACAGGCAAGTTCACTTACTCTAGGATGCTCTGTGAGCTGACATTGCCAGTGGACTGTGGTAAGCACAGCTTACTAGGTCCATGCAAATGAATGTCACAAGAGCATCTTGGTAATACCCATGCCTAGGTACTAGGAACAGTGTTTGACACATGGAATGTCCTATCTTACTTATTCTTTCCTGCTAATTGGGTGCTAAGCTGAGCCAATTTAGCTAGTAAGTGCCACATTTGTTTTAAGAGCAACATTAAAATCTTATTTTAGAAATATGTCACCTCCATAATGTTGATGGCTTGGTCCCACACCCCTGCTGACTCCACCCTAATTTCTATCTCTGAAAAATTCTATGGCTGAGTTACAGCAGAGTCAGGGAAACCTTGTCTCTTGATCTAAGTGTCTGACTCCTGGACACAGAGTGAGATGTGCACCTTTAAAAACCATCCTTGGGAATCTATACTTTAAAAACTGATTTCCAAGCCAGGTGGTGGTGGTGCATGCCTTTAATCCCAGAACTTGGGAGGCAGAGGCAGGCGGATTTCTGAGTTTGAGGCCAACCTGGTCTACAGAGTGAGTTCTAGGACAGCCAAGGTGACACAGAGAAATCCTGTCTTGAAAACCTGAAAAAAAAAAAAGATTTCTATTGGGGAATTCAAATGTACATCAATATGAGGCTGCATGGTTGAGGCTTTATTTTCACCTATACACAACATATCAAAGGCTTGGCTAGGGATAATGTAATTTATGACATTTTCTTGGAACTCTCTTAAGTGTTTTAAAATTTGAAGTATCTATAGCCACCCTGAAACAAGGTTCTTGTTAAAACACTGGAAGAAGGATTTCACCCTTGGTCCTGTGAATAATTTTAAGGAGTTGCTATGGCAAAGGTCAAATGTTATACAGTGAAAATATAATTCAGGGAGCAGACCTTGGGTGCAAACTCCACAACTGGTCCCACAACACCCAGAGGAAGCTCCACTCCCAGGAGCTCTAACAAGGCCAGGATTAGAGGTGAGGAGAACACAACATCTGTCCCAACACTGGGAGTAACTGGGACCAGCAGGACTAGGCACACAGGAACTCCACTAGCTCAGTGGCATGGGTTCTTTCTGGTCTGTCTGGGCCACTCCCAGGTGCTCTAACAAGCCCAGGATCACAGGATCGAGGCCAACCTGGTCTACAGAGTGAGTTCTAGGACAGCCAAGGTGACACAGAGATCCCAGAATCACAGGATCCCAAAGACATTTTGACTCTGAGGAGTTCTGACACAACCAGGATCACAGGAAGGACAGGCTCTAGTCAGATTTAGCCAGGGCAGGTAGCACTAGACATAACCAGATGGCTGGGGGGCAAGCATAAGAAAATAAGCAACACAAACCAAGGTTAGTTGGCAACATCAGAACCCAATCTCCCACCATAGCAAGTCCTGGACACACCATCACACCAGAAAAGCAAGATTCAGATCTAAAATCACTTCTCATGATGATGATGCAGGACTTTAAGAAAGACATAAATAACTCCCTCAAAGAAATACAGGATAACAGGTATAGAAGAGAGTGAAGACTCCTGGTGTAATGGGCCAGTAAATATCTTCAACAAAATTATAGAAGAAAACTTCCCTAACCTAAAGGAAGAGATGCCCATGAACATACAAGTAGTCTACAGAACTCCAAATAGACTGGACCAGAAAAGAAGTTCCTTCTATCACATAATAATCAAATCACCAAATGCACTAAACAAAGAAAGAATTTTAAAAGCAGTAAAGGAAAAAAGGTCAAGTAACATATAAAGGTAGGCCTATCAGAATTACACCAGACTTCTCACAGGAGACTATGAAAGCTAGAAGATCCTGGGCAGATGCCATACACACCCTAAGAGAACACAAATGCCAGCCCAGGCTACTATACCCAGCAAAACTCTCAATTACCATAGATGGAAAAAACAAGATATTCCATGACAAAACAAAATTTACACAATATCTTTCCACAAATCCAGCCCTACAAAGGATAATAGATGGAAAACACCAACATAAGGAGCAAAACTACACCCTAGAAGAAGGAAGAAAATAATCTTTCAACAAATCCACACAAACCTAATTCCACCTTTTACAACAAAAACAATAGGAAGTAACAATATCTTTTTCTTTATATCTTAATATGAAAATTAATATTACCAACATATCCTAATCAATTGAAATCCAAAAATATGAGGAATTAGAAATTTGTTCAGTGTCATCCAATGGTCTCTCTAATTTGGTAATTGGAGAAATAGGTCCAATATTGTACAATCCATATACACTTTCTGCTTGTTTGTACGTGACAGTGTCTTGCTGAGTAATGGTCTTGAAATCTTGCTTCTATCTCAGCCTCTCTATTAGTAGTATTGTTTATTTCATGTTTTTGCACTATACTATGGTTTTCAGAACAGCTTACATAGTTCAAAAGTATTTGTACAACCAAAAGAAAGGTAGATAATCAACTTGGAAGGTAGCTTGTAAGAGAACAACAAAGAGCGAGACTGAATGCTTTGCTCCATGTTTGTTATTATTGTATCAAGTTTGAAGAAGAGGACTTTATAAGTTACTCTTTCTCTGAGATGAATGTTTTTCAAATTATCACAGCCAATGAACCAGATTCTTACCCTCACCTAATGTCTGTGCCACCCTCCAAACAGAACCATTGTTCATTGAAACAGTTGGTGAGTGACTTCATGGAGAGGCCATCTTAATACACACACCATTTCTTAAATGAATGTCACCTGTTCTCTGTGGGCTGTGAATAAAGACACTCACTCAAGTCAAATAGCTTTAATCATAGCAGGAAGTCAGTATACAAAAATCATGCCTACAATTCATTCCTTGGCCCAGCAGAACTGTCAACTCTCAGCTTAGCTACAATGGAGGTAAAGTCCTTTGGTGATGTGAGGGTCATTGAAGTACAGCCTTATTACAATGAAATCCAGTGTCTAAAAATTGTTCTTATTTTGGGCTTGTACCATGGTAAGAACCAAGATTTTAAGCTCTACTAAATATAAAACAAACAAACAAAAACACTTTATATATTTATGTTCATTTCAAAAATACTAGTAATGATGTATTATTTTAAAATATACAGTTAATATGTTTGGAGTTATTTAAAATTTATATTGAGAAAAACATATTTTCTGTATTGCTGTAGACAAGCATCTACATAAGACTGTTAAATTGTTGTTTTATATCAAACAACTTTTATAATACTCATTTTTATTGTTATAATACTTTATAAATTTTAAAGAATATGACAAAAAGGTATTGTAGGTATTGAATGGGGGTTGTCTGGGAGGAGTTAGGGTACAAAAGGAAAACGAGAATGTGATTTAATTCTATTTACTTAAAATATGTTTTTAAATGTTAAATTCAGATAAATTGAAATCATGTATCTTTTCTCATCATAATGCAATAAAACTTAAATCAATTAAAAAAAGAAAATGTAATTCAGGATCCAAATAAAGTAATTCATTTTGGATTACGCAGAAAGACTTTAGTTTTAAACAGTTCCTTCAAATAACCATGCATGCTTTATATACCTGACCTCGTCACCTTTTCTGCATACAATATCTATACCCACTTATAATATTTAAAGTAGGGATTTGTAAAAACAATGTAACGATACCTCTAGACAGAACCGTCCACAGACAGGGAGGCAATGCACAGAACTGTACTGAAAATTCTAGTCTGAGTCTAAGGTGTAGACTCAGTTTTCCTTCTGGCTCAGCCTCCTCCTATTTAAAATGAAATGGCCACATTAATTGATCTGCAACACTTTTCCACTTAAAGACAACTTGGCTCTTGCTGTTTTGCAGGTTAGCAAGCTTCACCTGGCAGCAGATCAAAATATATATCGATGGAATAAAATCCAAGTGGCCTCCCCCATCAGCAGGAATTAAACTGAAGAAATCCTCCATCTTTCTTTCATTAAATACAGAGACTGCACTATTCAGAAGCAAGATCTCCTTCTTATTATTCTAGGAGTCTGTTCCAGGCTTCAATATTGTTTTTAAATCTGTTGTTCTGAATAGGTAGATGAAAACCTAGGGCTTCTCTTATGATATATATATATATCATAAGAGAATATGTATATATATATGTATATATATTGGTTTTTTTCGAGACAGGGTTTCTCTGTGTAGCCCTGGCTGTCCTGGAACTCACTCTGTAGACCAAGCTGGCCTCGAGCTCAGATATCCGCCTGCCTCTGCCTCCCAAGTGCTGGGATTAAAGGTGTGCACCACCACCGCCCGGCCCTTATTATTATTATTTTTTTAAATATTTTAATCACCTCTGACTGTCCAACTTCCCATCTCTACAAAAGGAATTTTTATGGGCCGACTTAATTTTATCCAAATAACAGAAGGCCAAGAACAGCTGTTTGCAGACACAAAGGAAGAAAACATTGGTCAAAACTTGAAAGCATTTTAAGCAAGTTGAAAAGACACCAAGACTAAGTAGAGCTTGGGTTTGACTTTTACTTGATAGTTAAATATATGTAAATCGTTAGTCTTATGATTACTTTCCAGACCAAGTATATTAACAATTCAAGTAAGAGAAATGCCTGGAGTCTTTCCTGTGAGCATCCATGCCCTACAAGACAAAGCTTGTCCTATAATTACATCTGTACCAATTTTAGAGCATTTAAAAAATAACCACACCAGAATCCTGTTACTTTTGTAGAACTTCCCCAGGGAGGGCTGATGCCCGATGTGTGTTGGAGGGTACCACTCTGAATACGTCTGTTCTACTGATCCTGCTGGATAGAATGTATTTTGGCTGAACTCACAGTGGTTCTGCTGTAATAAGAGTTTGAGAAAAGCATGCAACATGGTGTTTGATGTTGAGTTCTGGGGTCAGGGCTCTGCTCTGTTGATTGCTAACTCATCAGCCATAAGCACATTAAGTTAGTTCTATAGACTTTCATCTTTTTATATAAAAAGTAGCAAATGACTAGTGGCAACTAGTTATGTATGGTAATTAGTTAATGGATACATAGGCTTATCACTGAATCAGGCACCTGACATATGCTCAGGAATTACCAGCCTGTTATGAATAGCTAAGTGAAATGTCAACCTTTCATCTATAGAAAAAATCAATTTAATATTTTGTTTTCTCTCTGTGTCTCTCTGTGTCTCTGTCTCTGTCTGTCTCTGTCTCTGTCTCTGTCTCTCTCTCTCTCTGACTCTCTCTCTCTCTCTCTCTCTCTCTCTCTCTCTCTCTCTGTGTGTGTGTGTGTGTGTGTGTGTGTGTGTGTGTTTGTGTTTGTGTGAGCCCGTGTGTTGAACATTGGGTGAACTCTGGTGACTGACCACTTCCTTAGCGCCTCAGACTTAAATTATAACTTTCTAAGTAAGAAAGTATTGCTACTAAACTGCAGCAAATATAGCTCCACATGGTGATTTTTTTTTTCAAACACTTATGAGTAAGAGAAAGTATGTTTGTATTCTCAGCTATTCACAACTGTGCTTTGAAAAACTTGCTATAAGTATTCTTCAGGACTTATAAGAGAGTTGAAGACTTATCTCTAAAATGAATTCAGGAAGACATTTATTCTCTCAAAATCTTTCAAACTCTAGAAGAAGAATGTTCAGCATCATTGTTCTTAAAGTATTTTAGCAAAGGAAAGCTCAAGAACTCAATGCAAGCATGGGCAGCTTTGTGAGGACACCTCATAAATGCCTTCAGCCTTCAGCGTGGTCATGGCAGCTTCTGTGGGAGTTGGATATACGAATATCAAAACCCAGGACCCTTGCCACAACATCCATGTTATTTAAACCCTTTACTTCAGCCTTCACGCCACTGGTATGGATGAGTGAGCCCTTGCTTCAATGTAATTGTCTACACTGACACACCCTTACTTTCAAGAATTCCACATTTATTTCCCAAACACTACTAGGAAATGAGTAAGAGCAGATTATCAAGCAAAAAGCAGAACACCTACACGATGCTGCAGGGACAGTTTGGTTTGCTGAGCTAACAAATGTTACAGTTTGAAGGCAAGGACTGTTTTTACTAAATAAATACCACAGTCTCACAACTTACAAAGAATGAGAAGCAAATTACCACAACTGTGTCTGTCTTGCTGTCTAAACTCCTCTGAAAGTATGATTTTTATTTGGAAAAATTCTAAAGGCTGTAGCCCTCACTTCGAAAGAATGATAGTTTCTAATACTTTTAATCCTGTAGCTCCCTGAATACACACTTAGCATTGTCTCCCCAAGTCTTGTCTCTTTCCCAAGAGTAGATGGAGAATAAAGGAATGATACCCTAAGTAATCTGATTAACTATAAAGATAATGTCATCTGTGTCCTCCACCCAAAGCTTTGTATTCTATATACACATGTGTAGACAATAAAAACCCTGTCCCTGATTAGGGTTCAGTTATTCAGCGCACTAGCCACAAGTGCTATTCTAACTTAATGCTGCTTTTGCATACTCCAAGGAAATAAAGATTATAGTTTTGATGACTGTTTGAATGCAAGCAATGCTAAGAAACAACAATGCTAAGGAAATGCTAAATAAATGGTATGCTACTTTTAGTTATTCTTTGGTAGGTCTGAGGAGGCAAATAATTTAGGAAGAGAAGATCAAGCAGAAGAGCACACAGACAGATTGTTGAAATGGAAATAATTTAAGTTATGCAAAAGCTAAGAGGACTGATTGTCAAAAATGTCTGCGTTTGACACTACAGAACACTTGCCTGGGTGAAATGAGGTTCAGTGCAACTTACCACGCAAGACCCATAATGTGCATTTCTTGTTAAAAACCTAATTATAACATCAAACAGTAAGATATTCCAAGCTATCTTAAAGTCGTGACACATCTCTGACTATTAATTTAAGAGATAGAAATGTTTTCTTTAATGTAAAAATATTCCACTGACAAAATCTGAAGTCTGATGCAGCCCAAGATACACCCTTATTTAATTTTCTCTGCAATGCCAATACAACTATCCTCATTTTATAGACCAGGACTAATGGCTTCAAACTGAAAATGATTTCACCAAAGTTATGTCACTGGTCAGGGGCAAGACTAGACTATAAATCTGGACTTTGAATTCTGTACCATCTGAATCAGTATAGGAGATCCTATCCAGCAAAGCAAGGACCTTGTGCTTTTCATGCTGCTAACCATTTGTTCCTTCAACTGGACTGTAGTTACACACTTTCAAAGTATGTTTAAAAACTCAGGTGATTCCATTGAGAAAAAAAATCAAGTAATCCACGTTACGGTTACACATTGAATAAACAACATCACTTGGACAGAATTATTTAACCTCTGGTGGGTGAGAGTAGAAAGTCTGAGATTCTCCTACAAAATTAGAATTCTCTTTTACAGAGCCTGTGATGTTAAATGTTATATATAAGCTTGTTAAGCAAAGCTCACGCAAATAGTCAAAATAATTGGTGAGTGTGGTTGTTAAGAAGCTTGCAAGGCTCCGCCCAGCAAATGATTCAGAAAGCTGTAGACATCCACGGCCAAACAGTGGATTGAGCTTGGGACTCTTATGGAAGTATAGGAGGAAGAACTGAAGGACCAGAAGGGGATAGGAACTCACAGGAAGACCAACAGAGTCAACTAACCTAGACGCTTGGGGCTCTCAGAGTCTGAACTATCAACCAAGGAACATATACAGGTTAGACTAGGCCACCCCACACATATGTAGCTGATGTACAGCTTGACTTTTGTATAGGCCCCAAAGAACTGAAGCAGGAACTATCCCAAAAGCTGTTGCCTGTATGTGGGGTATGTTCTACTAGCTGGACTCTCCTGTCTAGCCTCAGTGGGAGAGTGCCTAGCATCACAGAGACTTGAAGTTCCAGGGGTTCCCACACACACTCAGATAAGAAGGGGAGAGGGAAAGGGAGGGGAAAGGATTATTGTGGGAGGTGGTGACAGGGAGGGGGCAAAGATGTAAAGTGAATAAGTAAAAAAAAAATAATTAAAAGTAAGATGCTTGCAGCATCTGATTTTGTGGACTTACTGATGCAGATGACCCTCCCTGATGTGGGCAGGCATCACCCAGATCATTTAGGAGGTGAATGGAATAAAAGGTGGAAGGAAGAAGAACCCTTGTATGCTGACTGACTGTATGAACTATCTGCACTGGTTGCAACCAAAGCAGTCATCATTACCAAGCCTCAGTAGCAGACTGGGATCTACACTATAGGCTCCCAGTCTCCGACTTAATGATAGCAGATCAAAAGTCCTCTTTGCCTCTACATCTGTGTGTCAATACTGTGTGTGTGTGTGTGTGTGTGTGTGTGTGTGTGTGTGTGTGTGTAGTGAATACAGTAGAGGACATAGAAAGTTACTAATATACTCAGAACTTACAAACATTTTTCTATAGATTCGTGGTATAAAAAAAAAGTATGTTGAAAGTCAGTTATTCTACATGTATTAATTAGAACAGACAATGCAAAGGTTGATATGTTGTTTTGTACAGATATAACGCACATCCGTGTTTTAAGTTACATATAAAACTTATAAACATATTCTTTTACCTACTTATTAGGAAAGTTAACCTATATATGCCTTCTTTCCCTCTAACAATTTTTCTTTGAATATTTTTTGGGTAAAAATCATTTTTCATAAAGAACAACTCACACCTGCTTTGTCTAATGCAACATAGATAAGATTCAACAGGGAACATTCAACAACTTGAAAGATTGCCTCCCTATTTTTTGAGGCTTATTAAAGTCATCTCCATTCCAGAGATTTATGAGGCTGAATAAAATTTTGAAGTATTACAGAGACCAGCTGCTAGCATACATGTAGATGAATCTCCCCGTCCTTTGCAAGGAAAGCTGCACAGAACACTGATGGTACATTTTCTATGTTGCAGCCAAGCATGAGGCTCTTCAGAGTTTGAAGGATATATCCACAGAGGGATGTGCTCACAGAGTGATGTGTCGTGAACCTCCACCAAAGTCCTCATTCCAATCCCCAGGCCTGCCACACACTGTTCCTCCCTGTATCTTCTGCTGCTCTCCCCAACTTGGCCCATCCTGCTAAGGTGTGTGCCATTACCAGACACGGCAAGGATATTCTGGCTTTTAACTCATTTTCTGGAGCATTCTACCTCAAGATATCTGGATGTCTTTTTGCCCTCATCAGCTCAAGTCTCTGCTCACGCATCACTTTTCCAATGAATGATGTTTAGTCTGCTAACATATTTCCCACAGGGCACTCAAGAAATTTTCCGACCAGCTTTTTGATCACATACCTTGTCATATTCTAAAATCATTAGTAATTTTGCTATTATGGTGCTGTTCATCACTTTTCTCTTTTTCCTTATTTATATGAAAGTGCTGATCCGTGCTATGAAAGTTGAATTCAGAGCAAGCTATGCCATATATGACTTTTTGTTGGCTTCCCATCAGACCATCTTTACCTTAACCCAGCTGGGTTTTCTATCATGGTGCACATTATCTAAAATTGCATCTGTACTTTCTGTGCTGGCTAGTTATATGTCAACTTTGCACAAACTAGAGTCGCAGGAGACAACAGAGCTTCAGTTGAGAAAGATTTGGCTGTAGGAAAGCCTATAGAGTATTTTCTTAACTAGTGATTGTTGTAGGAGGGTTCAGCTAATTGTGGGTGGTGCACTCCTGAGCTGGTGATCCTGGGTTCTAGAAGAAAGCAAGCAGAGGAATCCATGAGGAGCAAGCCAGTAAGCAGCACTCCTCCGGGCCTCTGCCTCAGCTCCTGATTTTAGGTTCCTGCCATGTTTGAGTTTCTTGGTAGTGTTCATGAATCCTTGCCCTTCTACAATTCCCACTTGCCTTTGGTTTGTCCCAACACAACACTCATTCACTAAGTGACATCCAAACCTAACTCAAGAGTCTAATCCCATGGCCCTAAGGGGCAAAGAAATATATTTTATGGACGTAGGACACACTAAGGGTTCAGACCAAATGTGCAAGTATATGTGTGCATTTTGTTAAGAGGGAAGCCTGATCAGATTCAAAAGGTCTAAAAATCTCAAAGAAATGAACAAACACTAACTTTATTCTCATTAGTGAGTTTCTGCAGAAGACAGAGGGCCTTTCAAAGTGATTTAATTAAAATAGAAGATTATTGAATGGATGATTAGAAAAAGATTAGTTCTAATAAAATACCACTCTTGTGATTTTGTGTCTCGTGTCTACTATACAATAATACTTGGCATTCACAAAAACCACTGGGACATGGCATTAGACTGCTGCAAGAAAAACACAAGCACAAGGAACAGCGTCTGTACTCTGTACTGCATTGTTTGCTTATGTAATGGTGGGTGTGCATCATCCCCATAGCAATAACTGAAATAGGTAATTAGCAAGAATGCAGAAAACTGGAAAGTGGAAATGAAATAAGTGGATTGTCTCAAAAATTTATTTGAATTTTTAATTGAGAAAATTTTCTAGGATTTAAATCTTCTTCACACGTTTCCTTTGTTCACTTGCACATTAACTATTATTCACCAATTATCCATGGGTAAGTTACAATGTAATGGGGTTTGGTTCTCAGGAGATAGTAAACAGGGTTTAGACTTGAATGTCTGCACTAAAAATAGAAACAGAATGTTCTAGAAGGGTATTTTAGGTACCGAGGTATAGATAAACATGTACAAGATGTTAAAGGAATAAAAAGAGGAAACAATGTGATGGACTAGGGTGGGAAGGAGACGTCTCAGGGGAGGGGATGCTTTACTCACATGCAGAGGCATTCATCTGAATAGTTTATGTGCAAAACATGATTGCTGGAGTCATTAATACAGGTCAGAAAGTAGGAGCATAAGATGGAGAAGCAGGGGCAAATTTATAAGCATGTTATATTTATTCTAAAGAGAAAACAGAAAGAAGAAGACATGTGAAAACAACAGTATCCCCCTAAGGTGGCTACTCAGTGAGGACCACAGTGTACAGGAGAGTCTGATGGGTGTAAGGTCAGAAAGAAAAGAATCCCCAGGAGCCATTATGGACTTAGTGTGAGTAGATACAGGGCTGTGATGGAGAAGAAGAAACACATTGTGAGGAGGACACAGAGAAGGAGACAGAGGAAAAACAGAGAGGAGGAAGAAGGAATAGAAAGAAGAGAGAGGAAGAGGGAGACAGAGAGATTAGAACCATTTACTGTTTTAAGAACAAAGGCTAGCAGAACAAGTCCTGACACTGAGCAACTGGGGAGGCAGGAATCCAGGCAGCTTCAGCACCAGCATCCTAAACGATTTTCATCACTATAGCAGTTGCCTGGACACTTTTCAAAAGTCAGTTTTCCAGCAGTCAGTTCACCAGTGAGTTCTCTGAGTTTACTTTTTTCTCTTAATCTTTTAAATGGTTATACAGAGTGTATAACCATTGGATGAACCAGTTCTAACAGCCTGTGAACATCTGTGAGTGCCTCTGTCAAACATTTTATTTATTTTTTCATTCTATAACTGCAGTGTCGACCTTCAGCTTGTTTCAGAAACCCATTGTACTGCACACAGAGAAAGAATCAATGAGTTGGTCTCCAAAATTAAACTCATGATGGTCAAGTTGTCAAAATTTGAAGCAAGCAAACTATGTCATATATTATAACTTAAATGATTATTTGAACTAGTTATTTATTTATTTTGTCCTCCTCGTGTGACTTTTTGCAAGACCAGTAGGTATGAAGATACTTTTATTTAAAATACTTTCTCTGGCTTTTCAAAATTGGACACTCAGTCATTTGAAATTCCTCAACTGAGAATTCTGTGTTTAGATCTGTGGCCCATGTTTTAACTGTATTATTTGGTTTGTTGAATGAATGGATAAGAACATTTATATAATGGTTTGACTATAAATGTCCCATAGGTTCCCACATTTCAACACTTGGTCCAAACCTTGTGGTTCTACTTGGGAAATCAGAGATTGAAGACAAGTGGCATAGCTTGTAGAAGTAGTTAACTTTGGGGCAAGCCTTTGCCAGTTCCAGCCTGGCCTGGATTCTTGTCCTCTCTGCTTCCTAATCTTCCAACACACATGAACTGCAGAGCAAGTTCACACTGATACTGCAGATGGATGGAACCTTTTCAGCTGCCATGTCTTCTGCACTTCCATTAAGTCTATTAAGTTGATTCTTCCTTAGTTATCTGGTTTTTGTTCATTTTACTTCTTAGCATCAGAGAGTAAATCAGAGAAGATCTTGTACTACCCAACTTCTCTGAATCCATCCACCACACTACATTTGGGTCGCAAGGACAAGATGGTAAGGCAAGAATGCAAACTGAATGGAGACGAGGAAGTGCAGAAATTGTCCACATCAGCACTAGTGATACTTTCTATGTTTTCTTTCTCCTCTCTTCTCCTCTCCTCTCCTCTCCTCTCTTCTCCTCTCCTCTCCTCTCCTCTCC
>NW_022196904.1:153611568-153664727 GCF_008632895.1 Mastomys coucha | reverse complement strand
TCCCCTCCCCTCCTTATTTCTACCTCTGTCACTGATCTACAGTTTCCTATGTAGCCCAGGCTGATTGTTTAATGCTCCTCCTGCCTTATTCCCAGAAACGTTGAGGTAACTGGTGCACTATACATCCAGCTTACTGGCACTTTTAAAAAAAAGTGTCATTCTAGCATTCTTTCTATGAGGATTATTCCATGCTGGTGGCCATAGTTCTTTCTTTCTGAGGAATCTCTATAATTTTAATAACACTATTCTTATTCTTCATGGATGACAAATGCCTATAAGAATGAGAAACTAACATATGAACAAAGATACAAAGATACCTGTGTAAGCCCCACTCTTCTCCATATATATGTATGTGTATATGTATGTATATGTGTATGAAATATATATTTGAAATATATATTTCATATTTGAGCATATTCTGCATTACTTTCTAACTTATGCTTGAAATGATATCCTTCTCCTACTATCTTTCCTGATCTCATAATCAACAGTCAACAATATACAAGTGCCTTTCTACAGTAACAGAATAGCTTATGTGAGAAGAGATGAATAGCAGCTTGAATGAGGCAGGTCTAGGGAAATGACAGGGGTGACAAGGACTGCTGATAGTGTGTGTGTACACAAGTGTGCTTGGGCATGTGTGTGTGAATGTGTCCTGGCTGATTTTTGCACATTGTTAAGTGTGTACTGTTTTGCACAAGAAATCATCTAAAAACAAACTCTTCTTAGCATAATCTTTCCAAATGAAAGATATTTATATGTCAAAAGTGATCCTGAGTTTGTTTCACCAAGGGTTATAAAGAGCTCTCCTCCCCCAATCTGTTCTATGTATAAAGGAGACTGGACAGTAATTCCTAGGAAGGGGAGACTTTGGAAGTTAATGATACTGACATGGAACAGACACACTATGTACTGGGCAAAGCGAGGCACACATAAGGATGGTCATTAGAAGAGCCCATTGAAAAACTATCTGCCAAGAATAAAACATTCATTTGAAAGTAATAGAGTCATACCTGATTCTTTATTGATGGTATAAATCTATGAATTTCATTTTGGAAATGAGGGCACAGACGAGAAATACAGAGATCCAGAAATCCAATTGCAGCTTTCACTGCTCATATCCTGAGTTAAGGACAAGAGGGGAAGAGAATGGCAAGAGACTCGGAAGAGTTGTCAGAGATAGGCTTTCGTAAATAGTATCTGCCATTGTTGCTAGGTCATTAGTGAGTCAGAGGGATAAGGTGAGGCTGGTAATGAAGAGGATGCAGTCATAAAAGTTTAGAGGACAGAAGAGTTTAGGAGACAAGACTATAATGAACTAGAAACCTGGAATATTTTTGCACAAGTAGTTCAGAACTGAGGTGGAAGTCCAGACTACTGTTGATCACATGATTAGCAGAAGAGGCAACACTTCATTAGCTTAAGTCTCTAGACATCATTTAGATATGATTTTTACAAGGTTCCATTCAGCTCCATTTCTTTTTCATTAATAAAAAAAAAAGTCATTTGTGAACATATTATAGACTAGGAATTAAGTCATAACCCTCTTGTGTAAAAATACTTGAGATATATTAGGGACAAGTGTAGAAAAGCAGAGATAGACTAGAAGATAGCATTGTAGCTGTGGGATAATACTGAAGGCTGCTGGGTACTGATACTCAGGCTGACCTGAATAAACCCCAGAGATGCTTAGAAGTAAAGAGAAGCCCATGAAGTTCTGGAATTTGGCAGCTTCAAGTACCTGATTAAGTTAGCATAATAGAAGATCGTGCTGGAGGAAGCAACTATTGGACAGAATCTTAACAGCGTCAATAGAATTCAGCCAGTGTTTCTTTGGAGAGTGAAGAGAGGGAATAAGACAATTCTTCATTCTGACAGAAGAACACGCAAATGAGCTTGAACCATGTCCTTAGAGTGTCATCACTGTTAAGGTTAAAGAACATTGGGTCACAGCCTTGAAATATGAAGCCTCAGGGGAGCCATAAAGGCCCTCTTGTTGCCACGAAGATTTACTGAGGATGATGTGCACAGAGAACATCCCACAGAGTACCTCAACAGATTCTTCCCATTGCAATGTTCTAGAGCAGAGTGGAATGTAGGAATCTACACAGAGGCATCATGGGTAGAAAGCAGTGTCTGAGCATAAAAGGTTTGCCTTAGAGTTTCCATTGCCATGATAAAGCACCATGACTAAAAGCTACTTGGGGGTAAGGGTGCATTTTGCATATATTTTTACATCATAGATAAAGTAAGTCAAGGAAGGAATATAAAGCAGATATCATGAAGAAATACTGTTTCATGTTCTTTATGGCTTATTCAGCCTGCTTTCTTATACAATGCAGGTTTACCTGCCCAGGGATGATAGCAACCACAGAGAGCTGGGTCTTTGACATCCATCATCAATCAAGAAAACACCCCCAAAAGCTTGCCCACAAGTGTCTGGTAGAGACACTTTTTTTCTTTTTTTTTTTTTTTAATTATTAGATATTTTCTTTATTTACATTTCAAATGTTATCCCCTTTCTTGGTGTCCCCTCTGGAAAAAAAACCCTATTCCCTCCCCCCTCACCAACCCACCCTTTCCTGCTTCCTGGTCCTGACATTTCCCTACACTGGGGCATAGAACCTTCACAGGACCAAGGGTCTCTCCTCCCATAGATGACCAACTAGGCCATCCACTGCTACACATGCAGCTGGAGCCATGAGTCCCACCATGTGTACTCTTTGGTTGGTGGTTTAGTCCCTGGGAGCTCTGGGAGTACTGATTAGTTCATATTGTTGTTCCTCCTATGGTGCTGCAAACCTCTTCAGCTCCTTGGGTCCTTTCTCTAGCTCCTTCATTGGGGACCCTGTGCTCAGTCCAATGGATGGCTGTGAGCATCCCCTTCTATTAGGCATTGCCAGAGCCTCTCAGGAGACAGCTATATCAGGCTCCTGACAGCCAGTACTTATTGGCATCCACAATAGTATCTGGGTTTGGTGACTGTATATGGGAAGGATTCCCAGGTGGGGCAGTCTCTGGATTGTCCTTCCTTCAGTCTCTGCATGGAGACACTTTCTTAGCTGAGGCTTTCTCCTCCCCTTGATATCAAACTAGCCAGCACAGCCATCCAGTAACTGGTAAAGTAAACAGCCATGAACAAACAGCATGAAGTAGAAAAACTGTACATCAGCCGGCGGCAAGAGGCAGGAAGGGTTCTCTGGCATAGAACGTCCTTCCTTCCCTGTACACTCTGGTCTAGCTCAGTTATTTGCCAATGGGTCCTGTCTGTGTATCTCACTTTCTATTCTTTCTTCACCACAGCACTTGCACTGCCTTGCATCTGGCACTACAGTTTTCATACTGCCTTGACCTTCTTATCCTGTGCCATGAAGACACATTTAGAAAATGTGAAAGACAGAAAACCAGGTAGACTGCCCAAGGTCCCTTTCCACACTCTCTCTCTGTTCACCCAGACTCAATCCCTCAGAGGCTCCTCCCTAGAGGTGCAACTGATCCACTCTCTTCCCCCTGCCTTCATGTTCTGTGATTCCCATGGACCATCCATCTGTTCTGAACTCCCTTCTCCCATCCTTCACTGCATCCCAGTCTCTAACACCAGCAAGCATTCCTTGTGAACACACCAGCTGAGTAGGCCAATAAAACAGGCAACATACAGCCATTGAACACACTCTGAAAATCCAGAGAAGAGAGGAAACAGAAACCAAGAAATAGAACATCCACCCAACAAAGACAAAAACTCCAGATGCCTGTCTAGGCATCACTAGTACAAGAACACAATCAATAACAACCAGGACAATGTATCTCCCATAGGTACACAGCTAGCCTACCATGACAGGCCCTAAATAATCCAGCATAGCTGTGACACAAGAAAAGGACCTTAAAATCAACTATCCAGCAATGATAGAGGTCCTTAAAGAGAAAATAAATAAATCCCTTCAAGAATTGCAGGAAAAGACAAACAAAAATGTGGAGGAAATGAAAGAAAGCCAAGATTTGTTTTGAAATGTTTAGTTGCTGTCATCTTGGAGGCCTAGTCTTTTCTGAAAGGAGATGGAAGGGGAGTGGATCTGTGGGTGAGAGGATGTGAGAGGGAGCTGGGAGGAGATGAGGGACAGCACACTGTGGTTGGGACGCGTTGTATGAGAGAAGATTCTATTTTCAATGAAAGAAAAAACTGTGTGAAACAATTGTACCATTAGCTGCTTTATGTTATTTGGGCTATAATACCAACACCCAATAAGCAGAATATATGAGGGCTGTGAGTAAAGAGGATTCTCTGCATATCCCATGATCTACTTACTCTGAGCTACACTGGTGAGCAAAGGAGATTTTCATGAATATTTGTAGTCTAATTGGAAAAAATGGCTTTACGTCTCAATTCACGTATTGTAAATATCCACTTAATGCATTGTTTTCCCTCCATTTCCTCCAGCCAGCCTCTAACTGAGCTTCATATTCTCTGTTCTTGCCTATCGATTCCTCTCTTTCATGTCTTCAGTCTTCTACCTCCAGGCTCTCTAAATCTCACATACTTAGTGAGGTGCTATCCAAAGAGCTCTCCCAAATCCCGAACACCTATTTTTCTAGAGATTATCATAATTGTTTTTTCCCCTTGAGAGAACTCAAGCCAAAACAAAGAATACAAGGGACATAGTGTGTATGGATACACAGAAAGGTAGTAAAACTACTTTATAAGATTAATATGTGAGCCAGGTAGTGGTGATACACGCCTTTAATCCCAGCACTTGGGAGGCAGAAGCAGGCAGATTTCTGAGTTTGAGGCTAGCCTGGTCTACAGAGTGAGTTCCAGGACAGCCAGGGCTACACAGAGAAACCCTGTCTCAAGAAAAACAAAAACAAAAACAAAAAACAACAACAACAAAAAAAAGGATTCATATGTGGTAGGAAATCATTGTTCCTTGAAATGTAGTTCCAGTGCTGGTCTTGCATTTGGCAGTAGAAAGCTCTGTAGGAGTGTATTCATGGGGATGTCCATGTTCTTTTTGTGGTATCTTCTATAAGCCATGAAGAAGAACAGACCCTACATGCCAGCAAAGGAGTTTTGGAGGACTTTGTTATTTAGGGAGTAGAATACATCCATCTAAGGCCTGAGTGATGTTGAAATGGCCATTGGATTGCTTTCGTCAACTCTTAATTTGTTTTCAGATTTATTACCTAGGAAAACCAATTTCTTTTCTGAATTAACTTCTTACTTGTGAGCTTTTACTTTAGAAGGACAAAGAATTTTGATTAGCGAATAATTGACATGGGCCAGACATTGCTTTGCCTTATACATTGCTAAAAATAAAATCATTCCACATTCACTGAACTCAGAGACAAACCAAATCATAAAGATAATCATCTGCAATACAGTGAATTTCCTGAGAAGAGAAATCCCTCACAATCTTAACTGATCACTGTCATTGCATTGGATTGATTATATTTGTGTTGAGGTTTGTCTTTATTAGTGTATATGTTTTTCCTCCCCCAAATTAAACTAAATCTGGAAATTAAAAAAATACACTGAGAAGGTATGCCAGAGGGAAAAAATTGGAAGAGATGTAATTGATTCAATTTTAGACAAACTAGGACACAAAAAATCACGGGGAAATTATGTTGACATGTCCAGGAAGCTTCTGAAAATGGAGATTCAGTGGGTAACTGGTGAGGAATGCTAAGCAAAGAAACAGGAGTGTACATCAGCAAGACAAGCTCAGAACACTCAAATTCAGGACCTAAGGGTAAGAGACACATAGCATATAAGAGGAGGAAAAGCAAGAGAAGTGCAGAGTCAAGTACCAGGAGAAGCTGATGTGCAGATCCAACCATCACCTGGGATCCACAAATGCCTGTGGTGTGGCAGAAGAGACAGAGCTGTGCATGAGAGAGAAAGGAGTGTGGGCAGAGAAACAGTTGATTTTTCTGTTTTCAGAGAGTGGGAGCTAATCCTGCTTAAGAGTAAATAGGGTGAGCTGGGAAGAAGGGAGTCTTTACTGAGAAAAACTGAGAGGCTAAGACCCTACAAAGGAGTAAGGAGGGGGAGTAGACAAAATTCTCTGGAGATAGAAGGCATAGGGAGACGACTGGGAGGCGAGACATGATAACAGAGCTGCATAACCAAAGATAGAGAAACAAAACCTCCCTCCAGCCTGCAGCCATCTTGCAATACCTTTGGGAATGAGGAAAGACAGGACTGAGAGAGAAGAAAAAGCAAGTCCCGGTGGCCTCTGTGGATGTGAGCTTAAGGTTGCACAAAGGGAGCATAGATGATACTTCCTCAAAGACCAAGTGAAATGGGTGTCACTCTGTGATAATCTTGTCTAATTCTGTATTTTTGCCTATCAGGTTGAGCAGTTGAAGAGCTAAGGAAAAAAGAACTCAAGTCAGTGCAGTCCCAAGTGTTCCAGTGCATGGAAGAGAGCCCAAGGCTGGCAGGCAGAGAGCAGAACTGAGAGTGTAAAACTGAAGAAGCATTAGGAGTACAGAGACAGGAGGCAAACGTGGAGCAGCATGTGACAGGCCAGGCTGAAAAGCAGCAATCCTGGAGTGGAAAGTATGGTGGGCAGCAAAGGCCTGAAGGGCGATTCTAAGAAAGTAATGCCTGTTGACAGGGTCTGGTGTGTCTGCTGCTGGTGAACAGATAGGCCTTCAGCAAAGACAGAAACCAGACATGAAAAAAAGGGCATTGGTTTTCAACATGGATCTTAAAATCACCCAGTGGTGTAGCATATAGATGTGGCACTGAAAAACACAAGCACTGGAGTAGAAACGCTGAGAATCTTGCACGGCAGTTGCTGAATTTATGCCATGAGATGGGAAATAGATCTTGAAGGCAAATGAATGCCCACACTTTGCCATGACAGAGTCTTACTTCATTCACGCATGGGGTCAAACCATTTTCTTCTACATTTTAATACTCAACTCAAGATGATCTAACTAGTTCTAAATATCATAAAAGATTCCCAGTCAGGTTCCAATGTTTTCTTATTTTGTTGTTCTTGTTGCTTAGATCATTATCTTCTGTGTCCTTCGCTTTAGAATCGAAGTACTCAGGACAAAACAGCAATTGCTGGGCAATGCTGCACAGTTAGCTTGCACGCACTTCTACCATATTTTTGTTTCTGCTTATCTTGCCTCCATTAGGCTATGAGGAGACTGAGTTTATAACACAGTAGGATATACTGTGATGGCAGAAAGAAGCAAAGGAAGTGGGGAGAGAAAGTGAAAAAGGGAAATAGGGAGAGATGAGAGGAAGAAAAAGGGCAGGCAGAACTTCCCATGAACCAGCCCTTGCTGAGAGAAGATGTCTCATATGTTAAGCTGAGATACAATCTGAAACTCAGGATAATTACATTTTTCATCTCGATAGGGCTGGGAATTTAGTTTCTCCTTGGTAAGTTTTGTATCACAAAGCTGTCTGGCAGAAAGTCTATGATAAGTCTACAGTCCTTTGCCATGCTGAGCACAACAATAGCAAATTTGAATTTACGGTATATACATGAATTTAATTGACAAGTTAAGGAAACATTCGTATGCAAATCTGTGCTTCTCAAGTTAAAGTTTAACAGAAGGAAGAATGCTATAGCATGTGAGTACATAAATATACTACGTTTTGTTTCAGGAAATATAAATGTACTAAAAAACTTTTCATAGTAGCTTAATATAAAACCTTCCAAATAGAAAAGATCATCTACCCAAAAATGTTTAAGTGAAGCTAGAAGTAAAAGCAAAATATAGTCACTCTCCTCCTGTGAAATATGAAAAGATTTAATTTTCATGTTCAAATTCATCATCATTTATTGTTATCCAGTGAAACTCCCATCTAACCAGATTTTAAAATTGTCCATGTCAAATATTTTGTCAACAAATATGTGATGGGAAATTACATCTGCAAAGCATTACGATGAAGATGAGACACAATTTCTACCTAGGAGACAGGTAGGGGTGGATTTCTTTTAGTGTATATTCTTTATAGGGTCGGCAATTAGAAGATTCTAATTTCAAAAATGATCACTGAGTGTAATTCCTATGAGGATCTGAGTCACTTGATGAGAAAAGTAGCCATTGTGTACAATTCATTCCATTGCTAAGAATATTTTCCAAGTAAATAAAAGGTACAGATATTTCACAGTGACACCCATTTCACAGTCATGAGCTCCATGTCATCCCAATCTGCTGCTGGGATCACTGGCTTGATGGTAATAGGCAAAGATGCCCCTTCTATGCCACTGGAGTTCATTCTATGAAGTTCAAGTAATTACTATATTTTATCCCTTCTGGATGCTAAATAGAACCAAAATTTACTTTAACAAAAGGTTACTTATTTTTATGTGTTTTTCTTTTTTGCCTGCATGTATATCTGTGTACTACATGCATTCAGACCTGGTACTCTCAGAGAACAGAAGAGGGTGTCTGATCCCCTGGTACTAGAGTTACAGATGCTTGTGAGCCACCTCATGGGTTCTGGGAATTAAACCCCCATATCCTCTGGAAGAGCAGCCATCTTAACCACTGACCTACTTCTCCACTGACCTACTTCTCCACTGACCTACTTCTCCAGGCCCTCTAAATTACCTTTTATTTGATTTTTTTAAAAATATTTTAGAGGAAAATTGTAAATTTTCTTAACTAAAATTTCAGTGTTCAGAGAAGTTTAATTTAAAAAAAATCAGAAACACTGAACCCTGCTCCTTCTTAGTCTTCATATTCCAGACCCTTCTGGTGCCTTGGAGGGATTGAACTGACAGGGAGGAGACCAAAGTCACAAGTACTGGACCCAGTAAACATGCATGCATGGGAGCAGCCCTGTGAAAGACTCAGATGAAAGTCAATCCTGCTCTGACAGAACTAGAATTCACTGACTACTAAAGGAACCAGGGAAAACTGGAAGCCTTGCAATCCATGCTCCCTAAAGAGCTCATCAGAAGCCATCTTCCACTGAGGCCCCAGATCTGTGTCTTTATCCTCACATCCCCCGAGAGCGAGCTCCCACCACACCTGCCCTTCTATTCTCTGCGGTTTGCTTTAGTGGGCAACCAATGCAATTGTATGTCGTGCACAAATGGACAATTGACTATTTGTTGTTGAACTGGGATAGCTTACATGACTGAACAAATCGACTGATGAAAATTAAAACCTACAGTGTCGAGTGAAACTACAAAACAGGATGGCCATTGGCCAGACAACCAGAAACGTGGCCTGCATTGTTGCTGTGGTGGTGGTTTTGGGTTTTTGTTGTTGTTGTCATGTGGTTGTTGTTGTTTTCTAAAAAGGCAGGGTACTGACTTTGCCAAGGCTTCAGGATTGGCAGGGCCCTAGAAGCAGTTTAGTTCCATATGAGTCAAACAGGACATTCAGAGTTCCTTTGGGAGAATTTTCCATTTAAGAAATATTTTTTTTCTATAAATAGTCTGCTAAACCAAATTTTAAAATCATAATGAGACTTCTCTAATCAAATCTGCCTCCTAAAATCAGAAGCAATTTTGGCAGCTCTCTTGACAACAGCTGCACAATCTGCCACATGGCCTTGAAGCTCCTGAGACTCTGTACTCATCACTGTAGGAAACAGCTTAGCTGAACTGCCATTTTGGAAACTGTCCCCCCCTCTCAGCAGAATAGAATAGATTTTACATCACACAATGAAGACGGAGAATTCATCCATCTTTCTTAGAGCATGATGGCCTCTCCAATGTATTCCCAATTCAGTTCATTTAAAAAGAAGTTTGACCTACCCATAATTTTATAGGGCATGGGTCATGGCCTGACCCCATTTGAAGAAAGATGGCTATACTTTGTGAAGCTAGATACTTGAAAGGAATGTCAGTGTAATGCCTTTATCCTTTTTGAGAATCCATTACAGGGTACTCCAAGGCCAAATTAATTTCTGGAAATGTCTTATTGGATATCAGGACAAGCAGGCCAAGTGGCCATGCTGTTACTGATTCTGTAGGAAGTAGCCTAGACCAACTATGTTGCCAGAGAAATTTTTGGTAGTCCAGAAAAGACTCCGGTAAGGTGCTTCAATCCTATAGAAACTGAGATTTGAGATGTTCTGAAACTAGTTGAGATATTTCAATCAGGCCATTACACTTAATAAAAGCCTAATGGTTTTCAAAACAAGGTCTCCCTGCCTTCCCTCCAACCTTCTCCCACATTAGATATTACAGTCGCAGAATACAAATACAATTTAAAGGTTGGCTCAGTGCTCTGAGAATTAAGTTGCTGGAATAAACAGATCATGAAAACTCCAGAGTATTTATTTTCTTCATGATGATTTAGTTAAAGGTTGACAGAACTGCCCTTATTTGGGGATTCAAATACTTAAGAATTAATTTCTAGCAGAGTTAATGTAGGTTTTTTTAATGCTTCTACTTTATAAAGTGAGGGAAATCTGTGTTCTTCCTGAGAACAAAGATGTTATCTCTGTCACTCACCATCAAAAACCATGCACACATTCGCGCGCGCGCGCACACACACACAAACACACACACACACACACGCACACAGAGAGAGAGAGAGAGAGAGAGAGAGAGAGAGAGAGAGAGAGAGAGAGAGAGAGAGAGAGAGAGAGAGAGAGAGAGAGAGAGAGAGAGAGAGAGAGAGAGGCTGACCCCAGGTTCTCTTTTAAGCTATGTGGAATCTGCTATCCAATTATTGTAGTTCCCTGCAACAAGTCCCATACAGAAAAGTTTTTGTGTGTTTTAAATTTCTTTTATGTTTGAGATTATAATATAATTATATCATTTTCTCCTTCAGTTTTCTCCCTCCAAATTGTCCTGCTCTCTCTCAAATTCATGGTTCCTTTTTCATTAATTGTTGTTACATGCATGTAAGTCTGCATATATACATATGCATTTCTAAACATAACTTGGTCTGTAAAATGTTACTTCTATGCGTGCTTTCAGGGATGTGTGGGAGTGGATAACAAGTAGGTGTGCTCTTCTCTAGGGAAGACTACTTCTCCCCCTCTCAGCATCCCTTAGTTGCCTGTAGTTCTTTGTGTAGAGGCCTCCTGATCTTCCCCTCACCCACTTTGGCATCTCCGCTGTCGTCCATGTTCAGCTAATGTTTAGGCAATCATGTTGGAGAGATTCCATGGGTTCAGAAGAAACAGCCTTACAGAAAACTCTCTGATGCTTTCTCTGGCTCTTAACACTGTTTCCTCTTCTACAATGTTCCCTGAGACTTAGGCAAAGGAGTGCTTTGTAGATGTAACCTTCAGGACTGGGTTCCACGATTCTGCATTTTGACTGGTTGTGGTTTACATTTCCAAAATATTTATTTTTTCAAAAGATTAATGGAGTAGGAAGTTGTTTCTTTCTTTGGGTTAGGAGAGGGCTTTAGGTCGTCTCGGTCTGTTAAGATAAAACAGCAAATAGGAGACTTGTGGCTGAAGTCACAGCTATGTTAAGACAGGGTATCACTATGAAGTCATGGCTGGCTTTGAAAACGCTGTGTAGACCAGGAAGGCCTTGAACTTACAGACATTTGCCTCCCCTCTAAGAACTGAGATTAAAGGCATGTGCCACTAATGACTGGTGCTTACTTTTATTTTTAGTTACACACATGCATATCTGTGCACGGATATGGGAAGGAGAGTGCTTGCACTCTCAGAAAGGCACACAAAAAAAAGATCCCCTGGAACTGAACTTATGGGTGGCTATCATCCTCTGCCATAGAATCTGAGAACCAATCTGGGTCCTCTGCAAGAGCAATCCATTGAAGGGTTGCCCCTCCAGCATACTAGTTAAGACCAAGAACGTGTGAAACATTTTGCAATGGCTAACTTACAATTAAGTTACCTCTGAGGTACAATTATCATACCTCTACAACCAGGGTTCCCTTGGAACTTCTCAGTTTATCAATCTGCTTCAGCAACAGAGAAGCCATTTTTCACATTTCTCATAATTGCTATCTGTTATCACTTGCTCACAGGGTACTGTTGGAATGAAGCTTGCTGAAACAGACCAACATTTGCTTGGAAATATCAGTCAGCTGACAGGCAGTGTAAGTCAGAATAAGGGTCTCCTCTCAGTGTTCCCCAGATGACCAGCACAAAACCACCTGGTATGGTTGTTAAAATACCTACATCATAACCGCTCCATCAGTGAGAAACTGGAACACCTGAGACTCCCATGATAATGGGCTATTAATGTATAACTAGGCAAATCAGAGGATGGATACCACTACCTTCATGTGAATCCTGTCCTAACTGCTTTTGTCCAACTTGTAGATGTTTAACTTATTTTCTACTAAGATCGTATTTGACATTTAATCATACACACATGCATAGAAAATAGTACATTATTAAAGTAGTGTTTGTGTCTCTGTGTATGTGCATGTCTGTGTGTCTGTGTGTGTGTGTCTGTATGTGCATGTGTCTTTGTGTATGTGTGTGCTTGTATATGTC
Source organism: Mastomys coucha (assembly GCF_008632895.1). Classification (NCBI taxonomy): domain Eukaryota; kingdom Metazoa; phylum Chordata; class Mammalia; order Rodentia; family Muridae; genus Mastomys; species Mastomys coucha. The sequence continues at coordinate 153,652,315 of NW_022196904.1, read as the reverse complement.
TGTGTGTGTCTGTGTGTGTATAAGACAAATATTGCTGATCTACCAATCAGCATTATAATAGCACAGATCCCATAGCACCCTGTTTGAGGGTGCTCTTCTCTCAAACAATATCATGAAAGAAAAGTAAGGCCCATTAGGGTTTATGCCTTTAAGAACTCGATGAGTTGAGATCCTTGTCTATATGACAAACTGAAGTAGTCTTGTCTTTCTCCATTTAATGTGGCAGACAGGTCTGTGGATATGTTTTTCTGAAAATATCTCTTTCCTTAAAGGTGAATGAGCCTTTTACAGTGTAGCCAAGTTAATAATATGCTTTGAGATCATCTGAGATAGTGAGGTACTTAACCTGCTATTCCATATGAAGTCATAGCGTTTGGAAGGTTGAGAACAACTGCTTTAAGAGAACAAGTAGCCTTTTTCCTACTCTTCCATAAGAGTCCCCAAGCTCCATCCACTGTTTGGCTATGAGTTTCTGTATCTGTCTGAGTCAGCTGCTGGGTGGAGCCTTGCAGCCAGCCCAAAGTGGATAAGAACTCCATAGGAAAACCAAGAGTCAACTAATCGGAACCCTTGGGGCTCTCAGAATCTGAACCACCAACCAGAGAACATGTATAGACTGGACCTAGGGCTCCCCACTCATATGCAGCAGGTGTGCAGCTTGGCCTTCATGGGAGTCCTGAACAACTGGAATGGGGGCTATTCCAAAAGCTGTTGCCTGTATGTGGGATATGTTCTACTAGCTGGGCTGCCTTGTCTGTAGACTTGCAATGGAGAGGAAGCACCTAGCCTTGCAGGGACTTGAAGTGCCAGGGTGGGGGGAATATCTGAGGAAACTCCTTCTCTGAGGAGAAGGGGGAAGAATTGTGGGAGAGGGTGACTGGGAAGGGGGGCAGTAAGTGGGACATAAATTGATTCAGAAAGAAAAAAATAGTTAAATAAAAAAATGAGAGAGAACAAGTAAATAGCTTTGGAGGCCTTGGGTTTGCCATACAAACAGCTTTTACAACCTAAACTAAATGTATATCTTTAGCTTAAACTGTGTATTCTTCCATGCCCCAACCCAGAATAAATTTATGTATGCGTTTGTGTTGTAATGATTTGCTTAAAGCAGCCAGTGGATTGAAAGCAACTTTAAACAAAACAGATGCCCCATAAATATTGGAAGCAGCATGTGGCTATGGACTGATAATGCCTGTTGGCTGTTTTGAGTGTTACTCTTGGTCAATTGGGGTCTGAAAAATAACTTCTTCCCTTGCAAAACTCTGTTAAAGATTTTCATAAGGAATCTATTGGTCTGTTGCCATACACACAGCATGCATCTGCTGCTCAATAAATACAGAGCAAAGCCCCTTTGTTAGAGACAGACATCACACACACACACACACACACACACACACACACACACACCTCATGCAACAGCTCAAACTCAGAATAGATGTAGGCACAACAGATAGGAAACAGGAACAGACAGATCATACCCATACAACAGAAGTAAAACAGATAGGCCAGTAGCCACAAACTATAGACAGATGGAAAACACAGGGAATGCGGCAGAGAATTCAAATTTGGGCTCACTCTTGATTAAACAGTGCAACAGGGGGTTTCTGCCTTCATCCCTTAATGCTATCCTGACACATTTTATGGCCTTCTCTGCACTAACTCATGGGTAGGCACCACAGAAGAAATGGTTTTAACTTCATCTATATCTATTAAAAATCCATAAAGGAGCCAATGTGACCTAAAATACTGCTTATTTGGCAGTTCTTAATTTCACTTCATTAACTCTAGCATAAACCATACAATAGTATAATGACTTAACGATGTTAGCAAAACCATTTATTGAGAAAAATTTAAAGAATATCAGCTAATAGACTGATTTAATTCATCTCATCTCCCACATGGTATTAAAAGGTCAGTATGTAATTTGGCAGTCATCAGAATATGTCAGACAAGGTAGGGCCTTGTGAGGGGGCTGGAACAAACACAAATGGATTTAACAAACTTTCCCATAGCCAACACATAGGTGAGACTTAACATCGGTGCTGCAGAGCCCAGACCCATTATGGACAATTCAGTCCACGGTGAAGGCCATAGCAACTGTTCCTCACAGTAACTGTGTATAACGAGTATGGATTTTAGTGACCATGAAGCCAAAATAAATATGACCAAGATATGGCAGAGTCAAGAAATATGTAATAACTATAACAGGCAAGGAGAACCTCTGAGTTATTTCCCTTATGAGGGGAGCCTAACTATATCTATATAGAAAGGCAAGCTTCTGAGCATGCTCAGTTTAAGGCCATAATTAAAGAGTGAAAGAAGGCAGACACACTTGGGGTCATTTTTAGCTCAAGGTCATGGAGCCTGCATTTGAATGGTTAACTCAGTAGACAGGATGCCTCTAGGTATGCTCACCTAGAGTCATAAAGTTTGGTTGAAGACAAAGGAAAGGACATTTGAAGTGGCTTTAACCTAGGCGTTTGCCTCTCAGAGTGTCTCAGGGTGTCTGCCAGGATTAGTGGCTGACATCTCTGCTTCCACCTGTTCGACTCATGCTGGGTTTTCTAAGGATCCTGAAAGTTGAAAAACAAGAAGGAAATCTCTCACTTAAAGCAGATAATTTTCTTGGAAGTTCTCCCCAGTTGAGATGCCAGAGGCATATCTCCCTCTAGCTATCCAGCCCTTTTGAAAACACTTTTTTTTTTCTTTTTCTGGGCTTTAATTTCCTGCCTTATTATAATTATTGGCTCCTTCTCCTGAAAACCACCATGACAACAGTCCTAGGCAAGCACATTTGCCTTGAATACTTTGTGTTACATACCAGCTTATTCTCTCCAGGCTTTATTTATTAATTTCAAGCTAATTCTGCAGTTTACATTAAAGATTGTTTAATTTGACCATTTTCACCTTCAAATACACAGTTTGGAATATTTTATTGCGGCTAGTAACATTGAATGCACTAATGACATGAACAGTAAAGGTGACATGATTTTCTCACTCTCCTACATCCTTAAGCAGGCATGTCTATCCCAGTTTAAACTACAGGTGCACTGCATAAATTTAAAAAAAAAATACCTTTCCTTTAGGAGAGTGCAGACTACAGAAGAGAAGAGGAAACAATTAGCACCCATCAGCCTCCCTCAGATATCTACTCTACACACTAGAACACTGTAGCTATTCACTTAGGATGCTGCTGGACAACAGTGACCAACAGATCTGCAGTTTTGCCACCTCATCTTTCTTACCCTCATCAGGATATGTCCAGTCCTACCATCTGTCTGGCTGCAGTATAGACAGAAAACCAGCTCTTGGCATAAATTTCCAGACGCAGTTGTTGTGAATACACATCCAGATGCCATCAGTATGCAGATGGCCAAGAAGCTAAGACCTCTCAAAAAGAGGTAAAGCCATTATGACACGCTGCCACATGGGCATCGATCAAAGTGTAAACAGTGGTATCCATCAAGGGGAGAAGTGGGGCTTATGTTTAGTAAAAGCCTCAGGTCTAGACTGCTGGCCAAAAGAGGTAAAATGTTTCTCTGTTATCAGTGTGACTACTCTATACACAAGTCACACTATCATGGTAGTAGCCTGGATTTGTCTTCTCTTGGTTTACCTTCCCAATTATCGTCAATATTATCAAGGCCACAGAAAAGAGAATGGTTCTTCTTTTCATGTACTCTATTTTATCCAATGGCATTCTCGGGATAGATTCTAAGTCTGCACAGAGCATGAAGGTGACCTTCTTGCAATGAAGTTTCTACTCAAAACCTATAGACCACACTATAGACCAGGAAAGGTTCTCAAAGCAGTGTCAGCTCCCACCTTTCTGTCCTACTGTCCCGTTACCCCTTCCCCATTCACTCCAGTCTCTGATGCATTAAAACCTGCTCTCAGGGACAGCCTGAAAATAGCTTTTTGCATGACCACCCACAGGCATCCAGGTGCTTCACAGGAGTTTACATCTAGATTCTTTGGAATTGAGGAGGAAGAGTGTTTAATTGTTTAAAAGGAAAGCAAGAACTAGTTTACAAGTACACACACACACACACACACACACACACACACACACACCATCCAAGAACTGGATGTCCAAGATTTGTGAGTGTGAAAGCAGACTCAGAGTAAGCCAACTGAACTTGCAGAGAATCTTCGTGCCTGTCAAAGATTAGACTCTTAGGTGAACTGGAAGGAACACTTGAGGATAGCTCAGTTGTCTGGAGGAAGTCAGAAACTCAAATGGAAATTCTGTTTACAACTGATGCATGAAATGAAAAGAGGAGACAATAGGGGGAAAAAAAAGAGTCAACTCTGAGCAACTGTGTGTATCCAAGTACAGCATGTAAAACGGCCATCTACTCCCAGCATTGAAAAGAGTCATCAGCCCCTAATCTAAAGTCAATGTACAAACTTGCAGAAATCTACAAACCTCTAAATGGTGTTCTCATTTAGAGGGGGCAAAAGCCCCAATGGAGCAAAATAGAAACATAAACCAAGGGAGCTTTCTTTGAAAGTTGGCAAATCCTATGTTTCCTACTGGACTGTTTGGTTGAGCTCAGGAGTAAGCAGAGTTTGTAACACAGGTTTCGCTTCTCCTACTTGGAGACAAATCATAGCAGACTACACAAGGCATCTCCTGTAGCTTCGCCTACCCTGTTCCATTCAGAGGCGACATGAAAGATTTCATGTTATTATACACCCACTCTTCTATACCAGGCTCTAGGCTATGTGTTTCATGTATGACTTTGCTATACGAACACAGCTACTGGATACTAGCCTACATACTTAAACACTCAGGAAATGGGGTCACAGCAGCATGCTAATGACCCTTGAGCTTGCTGATGCCTTCAGATATTAAAAGCATCTCTCAGAGAATGGGGCTATGCATATAAAGCAACTCACTCTCATATTCACAAGGCTAGTTTCCCAAGGCTGCCTTGTGTGACCATGGGCTGGGTAGGAGAAATACACAGACTTCTAGTCTGGAGGCAAAGAGTCCAAAATGAAGCTGAGAGTAGAGCCAGCCTCCCCATGGGACATATGGGGACCCTTCCTGCCTCATTACAGCTCTGGCTGTTGGCTGATCATTTTGTTACTCCTTGGTTTGCAACTGCAGAACTGTCTTCAGTGCCTCCAGAAGCACATGGCATTGTAGCTGTGTGTCTCCCTCTTTAGAGGGGTGTCATTGTTCATGCTATGAGACCAAGAACCCACTCTACCCCAGTGAAGCCTCTTCTAAGCTAAACACATTCACTATGACTATCTAATAAGATCACATTTTAGGATACTAGGGTTTATGCCTTAGGTATGTCTCACTTCGGGGAGGAAGATGTGTTTATGACCTAACCATATCTCACACTTCATCCCATACCACGTGGGAGGACAAGTTTTTACATTATTTATTTATTTTTTTACCTTTTGTGTGGATATGGTATACATGTGTGTGCATCTGTATGGAGGGAGGCCAGAAGAGATTATCAGGTATCCTGCTGTATCACTTCCCATCTGTGTGCATCTGTATGAAGGGAGGTAGACACCAATGGAGAGGCCAGAAGAGATTATCAGGTATCCTGCTGTATCACTTTCCATCTAGTCTCCCTGATACAAGATCTCTCATTGAATGCACAGCTCACCATTTGTGGTAGGCTGGGAGGCTAGTACACTCCCAGGATTCACCTGTCTATACCACACTTGAGTTACAAGTACATATGGCCATGCCTAACTTTTAAATGGGTGATAGCCATTCAAACTAGGTCCCCATGCTTGCACACTGAGCATGCTTAACCACTGAGCCATTTCTCTAGCCCTTGGTAAAAATCATTCATAAATGTTTTAGTTGCAAGGTTATTTAATATAATAAAAAACATTTGTTTGAGATTAACAAACCATTATAAATTATTGGCAAACTAATATAAAAGTGAAAGTAAGTATATTATAAAAAACCATCAAATCTTTTTAATCTCATGCACACTCTGCTTTTGTAGCACATAGTAAATCCTATATTTATTGTAATGTACTGTCCCCAAAGTGTTTAGCTTATAAATTAGAAGGAAACTTATTAATGTCTACAGTGAAGACTCCTCTGTTAAGGTTAGAGATAAGATGTTAGGAATTTAGAAAGTATGACTCTCTTCATTAAAAACAGGATGTGTAGGTATTATTACAGGCAAATTAGGAGTTATTAATGGTTATATTTTAAGAAAGAATAGGTGTGAATATGTCTTTCTTACCTATATTGGTGTCTGGTAGATACTATACACATGAAAATGAGCTACAAAAGATCTTGATCATGTCTGTTTGCTCATCTCTGAGAAAGGCATATCAGTTAAAAATTCTTCTACGAATAGTTTCATTTAAATGATAACACTGTATCCCATGAGCATGTATAACTCCAGGCCAGGTCTAATTAACAGTCTAATTTATAATTACTCACATCTTTGAATGCCAACAATTAGGTCACTATATCTTTAATAGAAGTTTTAGATTGAACAAGCCTTTGGGTATCAGTAAGAGCACTAGTGTACTTGGCTCAACTCTTTTATAGATCAGAAGAAGTTAAATTCTACTTCAACTTATATTCAGTTAAATTCTCAGTGCTTAACCCATATTAGAAATGAAGTTGGCCATAAGAATGTTTGCTTCTACATAGTTTACATGTAGATTAAAGATTTCTTTTTCCTCTAGGAAATGATTAGTCTTTGTACCAACAAAAGTGAGCCCATGTCTTATCCCATGGCGTCTTTCTGAATGCCTAGCATCCTAAGTAAAAGCCCACAGCAGAAGAAGATCTCGAGGAAGGATATACTGTTACAGTTTTCTTTACAGGTATAGAATCTCTGCACCTCTCACTCTACGGAGGCTTTGTAGAAACTGGAGTAGGAAACCTGGACGAACCAATCCCCAAATCATAGTATCATCTAAGGATAAAAGTGTAACTAAATCAACTGATGTGTTTTTAAACCCAAAGTTTATTTTTATAAATAAAAATGACAGTTTTTATTTCATTTGGACAAAAGAGAAGAGCATTAGTCAAAATTTAAAATCTCTCTTCTGATTACCCAAAGCTGACAACTCCTAACGTTATTTCTTCAGACAGTCTCCAAAAATAATACATCATATACAGGTACATACTCTTCATAATACATAAGGAAATATGCTTCCCACCTTCTTCTATGATACCCTTCCTGCCATATCCATCTCCTTTCCCTTCGAACTGGAGCTGTGGAAGGATGGGTGCATCCCACAAAAGAAGCTACGCAGTATCCAGCTATGCGCTGTATCACAGTAGATAATGACAGTTTGATTCCATGTTTTATATGACACAAATGCAACAAAGTCCTTTAACTTTCCTGTGGACACAGCACATGTCTGGCTGAAAACATATTTCTAGAGGAGGCAGATTAAAATTGTGCACATTTTATCTTAGAAATATCCTATTGCTCCCTGAATGTCTGTACAGCTGTGTGGGTGTGTACACTCTCCTATTTGCTAACACCAGGCATCATCAGACATAGTAATCTCTTCCGAATTGACCTGGAAAAGTGGAAGTTTTTGGATGAACCTAATATAGGTACAATAGCAGTGCTTCCTAGAGTTATTGCCTATGGACTGATAATGTGCAGCCCATATAGGTGCACATCATATAAGAACAGTATGTAAGCAACTATTTTTTTCTTATGTTCAATTTATTGGATGATATTTAATATTATCATGTTGAGTTTTTGAGCATAATACATAATTCAGTAAACTGTAGAGTCTGGGCACCTCTAATACTCCTGGAAGACTATGAGTAGCCTAGGAATCAGGGAGAGAGTATGCATGTCTCTTCTGCAGTTATAACTGCCCCATGGCAGATTTTGCATCACTGCCTCCCAGAGCCAGCTGCACTCATGGCCTGGATGCTAGGATGTTCAGATTGCTGGTCATTCACCTTATGACAGCCAGCAAGTTATTCCTCATACTGTAACTTTGGCCTTTCTCATTCTGTAAAATGGAGATAAATAATAGCAATTTCTTACAATTGCAATCAGGATTAAACAAGAGGTCATAATGGCATAATAAGTACTGTTTCTGACCTCCAGTGGGTGTATTGCATTGATTTTTTTTTTTAATCACTGTGTTTGTGACTGTGTCCTTGTGAAGAACATTCCTATTTTATTAGGTGAAGAAAGAAAGAGACTGTGCATTCCTAAGCCTTAAACAGACAGTTTCCAGAGCTTGTTTGAAATCAATCTGTGGATAAAGATAGGTTTGAAAGTCAGTCAATAGCACAAGGCTGCCCTGTCCAGAGATTGAGGATAAAGGTCAGTCGGTCCCCGAACACCCTCGCTTCTAAATGTCCTTTTAATTCTAGCTACCTCAGAGGTCTCAGGATTCTGCTCAGATCATCCACTCACTTTGCACTCTGTGTGTTATAGTCCTAACTTCCTTTGCTTAGCCAGCAGCATGTCCAGCTGCCAGTGTCAGACACAGAGCATCGGGTTCTTCTGCATGTGTGTTATTTTGTATAGAATTTGTGTCGAATTTTGTATAGAATAGAGTGAATTTTACTCCACTTATGTGATGCTCAATGACGCCCAATTCCTTTCCCATATCCCAATTAAATTTTCAGTCTTCACTGTATGCTAGGTTAATCAACGTGATCTGTGCTTTGAAATGAGAAACAGATCCCTGCTTCCTCAAATTTGATCTCAGCCCCAGAATTATTGAATGACTCCATTTTATAGTGGAGAACCAAAATATATCAGTTTATATGAAAATCTATTATTATTGCCATATTAATCAACAGTGATAAACAATGTAGATTGCCTTTGGTCTGCCTACATATGTGCTGTTTAAAAAAAATTGTCTATAAGTTACACTCTCTGTGAAAATGCATATGCACATACATGCATCCTTCAGTACTTGTTTGAATGATTGGGCTACGGGATATACAAATTCCTAGATAGAAAAACAAGATTCCTTGTATTCTGGAACTCTCGCTTCTGTGGTTTAATTGTGTGACTCCTGCTCCCATGCTTTTTTCACCCTGGCCCTTTATGGCCTCCTGACAGCTCCTCTCATTCAGAGTCTATATTTAGCAAGCTCTTCCTTGTGCCTGGACATTCTTTGTTCTTCCCAACACAAAGTCTCACGACTCACCCTTCAAGGACCACATCACGTCCTGCTCGTATTCCCTACTTTCTTCTCCCACAAGTTTGTGTATGTCAGTTATTGGAACATACATCTTAAATAACTGCTTATCTTCCCATTCATGGAGACTCGATTTGCACATTCACTTTTTTATCTCCAGAAAAGACTCAAACAGACAACAAGCGCTATTTCCTTCACATGTAATACTCATATATAAGCTCCTCTGCAGCCCACTTTAACAAAAGAAGATATGAAAAATCAACAGCATCACATTGATTAATTTTGGTGCCTCTTAAAAATATACATTTTGATTTCCAGATCAATTTCCCTGGGAGCAGGCAAAGATGTAAGAATAGAGAGCAAAGCTTTCTTTGCCTTTTTGCCCCAACCTTCTTACTAAAAGTCTTTGGAGTGAAGTTGTATGGGCAGAGCTATCACAGATCCATACTATTTCATAGTCACCTAAAGAAAAAGAGGCCAGAGTAGTCCCAAGGTCATCATTCAAGTTGGCATTATGAGTATTTAACATGACAAAGTAGGTCAGTGCATCCTGTCCCCAAGCGACTTGCACAAACAAATCAATAATAAACCTTGAAGTAATATTTCCTAAGGAAGCACCAGAAAGTATGATATCATCACCAACTAGACTTCTTTCATTCATTCATATCAAATGTCACAAGGAAACTTTGACAGAGACTTAGTGTCAATTAGCTCAGACAATGATTATTTTCAACATCGAATAGTCAATTTACAACATATCACAAAGTATACAAGTATCCCAGTGGCAAGCCCTGTCTATGGCAGAGGCTGGGCAGTAGGATGAGGAGTGTGGTGAAGGAAATATTTAGTGGGTAATGGAAACATAAGTAGCCTGAGTTATCTGCATGCAGTTGCGCTGCACAGAAACTGCACTTGACTTTCTATGTAGAAAACCGAAGATCCCAAGATTCGGGAAGAACACAGTGTCTGATGTGTCTTCTCAGTCTATAATCATGTTTATCACAATACACAGGATGCCACAAGGACTCCCCGTGACCCCTGGGATATCTCCAAACCTTAACCTGGCCTTGAGACCATTTACAGATAATGTCCTAAGCATGCTGGAGAGATCTTCTATTCCACTAAAGGTTAGCTTCCATCCACAAAAGCAATGCCTGCTCTCTGAGTATGTGTTTTACATGGAGGATATGGGGGTTTTTTTAGCTGTATTTCCTAGGGGCAACTTATAAAACCCTGCCAAGGAGCCATTTCATTATAGATTTAAAGATGAGAAATCTGCAGTGAGAATATAATGCAATGGTTCTAAAAACACACCCTTCGGAATGGGAGCACTGAGCCCAAGCACTCTCCTAAAGCTTCAATGGTGGACTGTGATCTCCAGCTTCAATTCAGCCAGTTCTTGGATGGCCTGTAAGAGTGTTTGTAGACTAGACCTTTTATGGTCTTGTATCTAATAGACAGTAGCCTGTACTTTGGAGCTTAATGAGGGCAGTATCCTGAGTCCTTGTGTTAAATAAGCAAAAGCTTTTATTATTGAACAAGAAGTATAGGGAGCTCTCTGTTACTCAGGAAGCACATTGGATGTCCTCTTCATCCAAATCTCAACTTCAGGACAGGGTTAAAAGCAGGAAGGTGGCAACTTGTTGATTTTAAGATACTGGTAGATGGATAGAAACTCCTCACACATAAGTGTAATAAAGAATTGCACGTACTGTAATTTCATTTAGGTTTTTAGTTGGCAATCAAATTTATGTATATATGAAATTTTGATATGTTTATAATTTGGGATGATTAAATTGGCCCATCACTTAATTTGATCATTTTGTGGTAAACACAATAAAATTTATTTTTAAAGGAATTTTAAGGTGTGCATAGCATTTTTATTTATACTAGCCATCCTTCTCTACAACTAATTACTAAGCTTTCTCCTCCTACATGAAATTCAGTACGATTTGATCGACATTTCTCTTCTCCATTAAAGTCCCCCTTCTCTGTGAAGCATCATGCTCCATTTCCTTTCCCATTCATTTCTCTTGATAACACACATGGGATCCTACTGTCTTTTCTTCGCATGCCCATCTTACTCCACCTAACACACTGCTATGCCCAACTCTCTACTCATTTCAAAGTCTCTTGCCTCCTCTCCTCCCTGTGACATCGCCAGTGGCCTCCTTGGATTCTAGGTGGGCATGTTATCACCTTTCAGCTCCCTTGCCTCTCCTACCATGTGCTCATCTGGACACTTCCCAGGCTTAGTTTCTTTAGCTGATTCAACTCCCCAAATCTCTTTCATTTCTCCTCCTCCTCCTCCTCCTCCTCCTCCTCCTCCTCTTCCCCTTCTCTTTCTACTCCTCCTCCTCCTTCTCTTTCTCTTTCTCCTTCTTCTCCTCCTGTTCCCCTTCTCTTTCTACTCCTCCTCCTCCTTCTCCTTCTCTTTCTCCTTCTTCTCCTCCTGTTCCCCTTCTCTTTCTACTCCTCCTTCTCTTTCTCCTTCTCCTCCTTCTTCTCTTCCTCCTCCTCCTCTTCCTCCTCCTCCTCTTCCTCCTCCTTCTCTTTCTCCTCCTCCTACTGTTCCTCCTCTGTACTAGTACTTCTTGCAGTTTCTATTATGTTCCAAGTTAAATCAGAGGGTGGCCATAATGCTAGTTACTGACCTTCTAAGTCAACCTTTAAAGCTTTATTCATCTCCAAAGTTGACATTTTAATTATTTACTAAATCAGCCCACAGAGTATCTGTCTATCAATGCAGAATGTAAATTTAAGGTAGAAAGAAAATCAGCCCTTTTGGCCCTAAGACATTTTTGTTGTTGTTTTGGTTTTCATTCTCAAAATTTTGGCCATTGTAGGGTGCTGCAGTCATCCTCATAAGAAATGTCATTGCAGAAGTGTGTAATGGGTTATGAAAAATATTCCAGGGAGTGGTTTGGGATAGAGGAAGTCCTGCTGGTTGTGCTCCTCACACTTTCAGGAGTCTCTGGAACCCCAGCTCACAGGTACTTGGTGGATGTCCAATCCATCACAAATAGGTGAAGTTAATATGACACCAACCCATCCACAAAACTTTTGACCCCAAATTTGTCCTATCTAAAAGCAATTCAGGGCCAAAGATGGAGCAGAGACTGAAAGAATGGCCAATCAATAACTGGCCCAACTTGAGACCCAGCCCCATGGACAAGCACCAATCCCTGACACTGTTAATGATACTCAGCTAATGCATGTAGACAGGAACCTAGCATAATTATTGTCTGAGAGCTGACTGAAACAGATGCTGATACCTACTGGATGGAGGTCAGGAAGCCTTATGGAGGAGTTGGGGGAAGAATGAAGGCCCTGAAGGGATAAGAACTCTACAGGAAGACCAACACAGTCAACTAACTTGAACCCTTGGGAGCTCTCAGAGACTGAGCCACCAACCAAGAGCATATACAGGCTGGACTGAGGCCCTTGGTACATAGGGCTACCTTGTCTGGCCACAGTGAGAGAGGATGTGCTTAACCCTGCATTAACTTGATGCAGCAGGGTTGGGGGATACTTCTCCCTTTCAGAGGAGAAGGGCATGGACAGAGGGACTCTGGGAAGTGGGGACAGCACATGAGATGTTAATCAATTAATTAATTAACTTTAAAATGTGAACAAATAAATACACATTCATGTAAACTTTAGTACAACAAGAATTGATTCACAAGCGCCAGTGATACCAAGATGATCTCACATTGAGAAGGAACACACTGTCTATAATTTCATTTGTTACCATTGTGAGTTGTTTGCATCAGGATTTCCTTTATTAACTTCTCCCCACCCACTTTTAGGTGAGAATGCTCAGGAGACAAGCAATTCCTCTTTCGTAACCAACAGGGCCCACTGTGACAGGCTAAGCATGCACTAAACACTGCTTCATTGTTCTTGCTAGATAGTTACTGAACCTCTAAGTAGGGTCCAGATGATGAACCTAATCAATAGAATTTGGCAAAAGAATATTTTCACTGTCCCTATCCCTCCACTGGAAGTCTTGCCTGGCTACAGAAAGTGGCTCCTTCAGGATACATATCCCCTATTGCTAGGAGTTTTTGGTAGAGATGGATCCCTGCTTCTGACTACTCTTCTCTCTCCCCTGTTCTCCCTGCACCTTATTCCTCTGCTATCCTTCACTCCTTATCCCCTCTCCCACTCAGTTTTCTCTATCCATCCACCTCTGATATCTATTTTATTTCCCCTTCTGAGAAAGATTCAACCAACCTCCCTTGGTCCCTCCTTGTTATTTGGGTTCTTTGGGATTGTGGGTTGTAACGTCCTATAATTTATGACTAATATCCACTTATAAGTGAGAATATACCATGCATGTCCTTTGGGGGCTGGGTTACTTCAGTCAGGATGATATTTTCTAGATCCATCCATTTACCTATAAAATTCATGATGTCCTTGTTTTTAATAGCTGAGTAGTATTTCCATTGTGCTAATGAACCACATTTTCTTTATCCATTCTTCAGTAGACAGACATCTAGTTCGTTTACTGTCTTTAGCTATTACAAATAAAGCTGCTCTTAACACAGTTGAGGAAGTGTTCTTGTGGGATGGTGGAGCATTCTTTTGGGTATATGCCCAGAAGTGGTGTAGCTTGGTCTTGAAGGTTGAAATATTCCCAATTTTCTGAAAAACTCCCACATTGATTTCCAGAGTGGTTGCACAAGTTTGCATTCCCACCAGCAATGAAGGAGTGCTCCCCTTTATCCTCATCCTCTTCAGCATGTGCTGACCCTTGAGTTTTTGATGTTAGTCATTTTGACGGGTATGATGTAGAATCTCAGAGTTGTTTTGATTTGAATTTCTCTGATCACTAAGGAGGTTGAATGTTTCTGTAACCACTTCTCAGCAATTAGAGATTCCACTGTTGAGAATTCTGTTTAGCTCTGCACCCCATTTTTTAACTGGGTTACTTGGAGTTTTAATGTCTGACTTCTTGTGTTCTTTATATATTTTGGATATTAACCCTTTTTCCAATCTGTAAGTAAGCTGTTGTTTTGTCCTATTGATGGTGTAAGTGTCCTTTGACTTACAGAAGCTTTTCAGTTTCTGAGGTCCCATTTTTTAATTGCTAAATTTAGTGCCTGAGACATTGATGTTCTGTTCAGGAAGCTGTCTCTTGTACCAAAGAGTTCAAGGTTATTTTCTACTTTTGGTTTTATTAGATTTAGTGAATATGGTTTGATGTTAAGGTCTTCAATCAACTTAGACTTGAGTTTTGTGAAGGGTGATAAATATGGATGTATTTGCACTCCTCTCTGTGCAGACATCTAGTTAGACCAAAACTATCTGTTGAAGATACTCTCCATTTTCCATTGTATGGTTTTGTCTTCTTTGTCAAAAATCAAGTGTTCATAAGTGTGTTGGATTTTTCTGGGTCTTTGATTAGATTCCATAGATCAACCTATCTGTTTTTATACCAATACCATGTAATTTTTATTACTATTGCTCTGTAGGACATCTTGAAGCAATCAGCCCACCTAAAATGTGTCCTGACTACAAGATGTGCAGGGATGAACATAGAGCAGAGATGGAGGGAACAGCCAACCAAAACCTGGCCCAAATTGTGACCCATCCCATAGTCAAGAACCAATCCCTGACACTATTAATGATACTTTATAATGCTTGCAGACAGGACCATGGCATAACTGTCCACTGAGAGGCTCTACCCAACAGCTGACCTAAACAGATGCAGAGGCCCACAGTCAAATATTAGATAGAACTCTGGGAGTCTTGTGGAAGACTTTGGGGTAAGGAATGGGGGATCCAAAGAAGATAGGGACTCCACAGGAAGAACAACAGAGTCAACTAACCTGGACACTTGAGGTCTTTCAGAGACTGAACTGCTAACAAAAGAACAAGCATGGACTGAAACTACCCCTACCCACATATGTAGCAGATGTGTATCTTCACATAGGTCTGTCTTCACATAGGTCCCCCATCAACTGGAGCAGGGACTGTCCCTGAATTTGTTGCCTGCCTTTGGATCCTGGGCTACCTTATTTGGTCTCAGTGAAAAAGGATGCGCCTAGTCGTGCAGTGACTGTTGTGCAGAGGGTAGCGGGTAGGGCAGTGGTGATACCCAGGGGAAGGCTCCCCTTTCTCAGAGGAAATGGGAGGGGGAGGAGCTTCAAGAGTGGTGGACTGGGAGATTGGGAGGAGGGTCTGCTATTGGGATGTAAAGTGAATTAATTAATTAATTAAAAAGTATTTCCACTTGGTAATCCAGTTGGCCCACAAAATTCCCCACAAGTGATGTTACTGGTCATCAAACTTCCAATGTGGAAAGCACATATGCAGAGCATAGGTCCTAGGATTACTACCTGGAACAGGGTCGGACAAAAGCATTTGCTACTCTCACTGACCTCTGACACCAGTGAGAAACACATTATTGTTAAATTACCGGGTTTGTCTGCACAGTATCAAGGTTTACCTTTACCAATACATGTACATTAGAAATTATTTTTTGTATATACAATTGATTTTACTACATGTTAAAATGATACCCCACACGTGACTATGTAAAATAATTTGGAAAAGTAAATACTTTAATTTTGATTAGAAGTTGAGTGTGCCTTATGTAAAATGCTTGGGACCAGAAATATTTCAGATGTCAGATTTTGGAATGTTTCCATACACATAATAAGATATGATGAGACCAAAGTCAAAACACATGAAATTATTTACTTTTCAACATAGTTCAAACACATAGCCTACTGGTAACTTTATACGGTATTTTAGTTCACCTGAATTTTGATTGGGCCCTGTCTGTCACACTCTGTCAAGCATGGGATTTATGATAACATGTGTGTTAGTCATACTTTTTAGAGTTTGGAATTTTTCATAGTTCAGATTTTCACACTCAACCTGTAAGTTTTGGAGCTCAGCTGGACTTCAAAGGGGGACCATATGTCATCACAATCCAACAACAGCAAAGAAGGTATGAAAAATTGCCCTTAAGCATTTTCTAAGGAAGTAACTCACTAAGTGGTGTGACATTCTTCCTACAGGAAGAAACCTCGATATCATGTATATGATTTCATTTAATTATGAAATCAGCATTTGAAAAAGCACATACCGCAAACTATTGTTGTGTACTTCTTTGCTCAGTCTGTGACACCTCTATGATTTCCTATTTGGTGTTCTCTCCCACTTTAAATACTCTCTTTCCTGCAGTTCTCAAGTAACAGAAAACAAACCGCAAAATTTGTAGTCTGTCTCCGTGGCAGTTCATTCAATTGTTCATGTTTGATTGTCTTGAATCAACTAAGAGACCAGCCTCTGTGCATGCCTGGGAGTGATTATCTGGATGAAGTTAATAGAGGTGGGAAGACCTCCACATTCTAAACAGCACCGTTCCATGGGCTAAGTCTGGGCTGAATACAAAGGAGAAATCCAGATGAACACAGGCATTGAATGATCTCTGTTTGCTGACTGCAGAGATGATGTGGCCAATGCCTCAAATCTCTGAAGTCCTGTCTTCCTTGTATGTATATACCATACCCTGAAAGTGTGAGCCAAAATAAACCCTTCCTTCCTTCCTTCCTTCCTTCCTTCCTTCCTTCCTTCCTTCCTTCCTTCCTTTCTTCTTTCTTTCCTTAAGTTTCCTTTTTTTTCAGGTGCTTTGTCACAGCAGTGACTCAAGGAACTAATACAATCCCCAAATGAATCTTGTTTGTTTGTTTGTTTCACTCTCTATTCCTCCAGTGAGTGCATAATCCATTTTTGCATTTCTACTATATGACATGTGCAGGATGTTCACTATGCTAATGGAATAGAAACACAGTACTCATTATTTAGAGCCAGGGTGCAAATCAGTGCCCTGTAGGCTGGTATCTAGAAGCATCTGTTTTGGCCAGCTTCTGGGAGCAACTGAATCTGCTGCCCTGATTCTTGCTGATGACACACAGTCTCTGAGGGAGATCTGTATTCAAAACCATAAGCAGCTTTGAAGCAGTACAGGTCTGTTATGCATATAACCTTTACTACTTAGATGTCATTTATAATGTTCTAACTTGTGGTGGCTTGAATATGCTTGACTCATGGGAAGTGGCACTATTATGAGGTGTGGCATTTTGGGGGGAGGTGTGACCTTGTTAGAGGAAGCGTGTCAATGTGGGAGTGGCCTTGAGGTTTCTATACTCAACCTCAGCCCAAGGTAGAAAAGAGGCCCATCCTGGCTCCCTGTGAAAGAGCGTCTCCTCCTGGCTGCCTTTAGATCAAGATATAGAACTGTTGGCTCCTTTAGCACCAAGTCTACCTGTAGGATGCCATGCTTCCCACCACAATGATAGTGGACTTTTGACTCTAAGCCAACCCCCAGTCAAATGTTTGCCATTATAAGAGTTCCCATGGTCATGGTGTCTCTTCACAGCAATACAACCTTAACTAAGGCAGAACCCTTCTGTGCTTCTCCTTTATGCAAAGCTCTGCAAAATACCCCATCATGGGGCCCTTCTGCCTTGTTCATGACACAGATGAGTATAACTGTTCCCACCTAACACCTCTCAGTAAGCTGTAGACGAAGACATTTTATGTGACTATACCAGAGCCCAAAAGACATATACCATACCCTTGCTTTAAGCTTTGGATATTGTCTCATCAATACATATTAAGTCCCCAACAGAGGATACAAAACTGCACATTGATGTTTAAAAAGCAACATTATCTTAAAGACATAGTGTCAATATTGAAACCATAGCTCAGCAGTTGAATGGCTTGTGACACTTGAAATATTACTGGATCTATTAGTGTCTTGGCTTTTTGTGTGTGTGTGTGTGTAGAATGGGGGCCATAGTTATTTTGCTTCCTGAGATGTTATGGGAATTTGGGTCTTATCACATGCACCGTATTTTAGATGATTCTAGCACAGCATGAGAACTTCACAAAGTGTTGGTCGCTATTACTATTCTCCTCCCTCTTGTATACTATCTCCAATACAGTACCATATATAGCACTATAATTGCTGATAGTCCGAATTTGCAGGTTTGAGTATGAAAGGGGCTTATAAAGAACTGCCTCCATGAAAACTACTACTATTTTCTACTTTTAACCCCCAAAGCTTAAAAATTGGCTCTCTATTCAGGTCTGGCTGGATTTAAGATGTTCTCTGATCTTGCTTGAGTTTTATGTTTATGTGTTTTTTAAGTGTCGGTGCCAAGGTGTGTTGTGGCACAATTTGTGGGGTAGAAAGTAGGTATGGAAGAATGGAGAGTGTAAACCATGTGCAACAGCACCTGTGCCATGTCTGTTGGCCAAACATCCTTTAAATAAAATTACATGCAATACTTTGTTTCATAGTAACTTATTGGAGTTTCCTGGGGACATGGGGGAAAGCAAGTGTCAAACTAATCATGTACTTTCCCAGAAGTCTATCCTGATATATTTTGAAATTACACTATCAGCTCAACCCTCCCTAATCCATGTCTTATACAGTGGCAAAGGTGACACATTCACGCCAATTAATAAATGTCTCTCGCCTAAGATTGTCATCAGAATGACAAATTGAACTGTCTACCGATAGTTTTCATGAGAAATGACATAAATTACTGTGCTTGTATGCTATCAGTAAAAAATCAAAGTGTGAACAAGTCACCTCAAGGGACAAAAACAAAGACGTGGTTTTCATTGCAAGAGTGATCAGGGATTTGGATGAAGAGTGAAATTTCAATCTGGAGAGTGTTAGGTGTCTGGGGTAAAGAGAAGGGTTAGTACAGAAAGGAAACATACAAGCTTGCAAAGTGCTTTGCAGAAGGAAAAGGATTTCTAAGGCATCAGAATGTTTTCTGCATCAGAGCAGGTACTCAGTTACGAAGCAGAGTCTAGGTAGGGCAGCATTCTGAAGTGTCCTCTTTTCATGTGGGTGGGTTGAGCATAGAAATGAAGCAAGGAAACTGGAGAGGAAGTTCCCAGCTTCAAATAAAGAGCAACTGTTGTAAATCCAGAAAATTTTCAGAGTGTTATCTACCAGAAAACTATGGTTATGAAAGAGAACTTTGAAACTTTATCTAACAAATAACCACTGTCTACAAAACCTCCTTTCTATTTGCTAAGATGATTAAAACAATGTAAAAGTATGTACCAGGCCATTGACAACTATATATCTGATTACTGGGATGGATAACATAGCATGTGTACTTTGCCTTTATATTAAAACATTTTTCCTTTATTATTTAATTTTCTTATGGGATTGCATCTTTGATTTGAGCCTTTCAAGAAATATTTTAATTTGTGGAGAATTACTTATACTGTATTTTATTCTGATTCATCTCCTTCCAACTGCTCCTAGACCCACCTACCTCTCTACACAGTCATCTCCATGTTACCCTCCTCTTTTAAAGCCATCAGGTTCAATTTATGTTGCTCAAATAGTCTTGGGTGTGGGATAAACCTACCAGGGCTAGAAAATAAAAACATTAATACCAGGAATGGATTACCTCCTTTTGAGTTCTGGGCTAGTAGGTTCTCATAGACTCCTAAACAATCCAGGCTACTGTCCTTGCTCTTGGTTACCCTTAGAACTTGATGATAAGAACATATTGTGAAGACTTTATAAACTTAAGTCTTAAAACACAGTGAAATCAAGCTGATATGACATTGAAGCTTTACCCCTACCAGGTAGCTTCCATAATTCTGGAAGCGTCTATGCATGTTACCAGAGGAAAATAGTAATATTTAATAATACCCAGTTGTGAACTCTGTGAGGTACAATAATGATTGTCCTGACAAGACACCCACTAATGCCAGGTGGTACCAATGTTTTGTGAGGACCAACCAGTTTCTGTTTGGATTTAAAATCTGCCAATGGAACCATACATGGCACCATGATTGGGAGTAAGCACGTATGGATAGATAAGATTATCATTCTAGGCAATGGCTTACTACTACTACTTAGATCAGTAGACTTGGTATTATAATGACTTTTAATGATTTATTGCTATACCCATATAGATTAGAGTATCTCTCAGCCTTCCACAGAGAGATCCTCTCTCAGCCACATCAGAAAAGCTTGTTTTTGCACTAGATGAAGACTCAAAATTGGTCAATTTATTGAAACTTGCTAGAAGAGTGAGGGAAAGAGAGGAGAGTCACTTTTCTTGAAGATTTAGAGAACTATTTTTACTTCTATAAAAATTAAAGTTATGTCTCACTGTAATTCCTGAACATATTTAAACTTCTTATTTAACTTACTTAGCACTGTAAAATTAGGACTATTATAAGTGATATTTAATTATAAAAAGATGATAGCTAAGGCCACATTCTGAAAATAAAGAGCATATTGAGTCTTTGGTGGGAGCCTCCATTAAACTAAATAGGCCATTATCTTTCATCTTTTATATAAGGGATAAAGAGATATGTGTGAGATGCACTAAATACATCTTTTAATGCACATTGCATACCAGTTGGTAAATTCATCACTAGAAGAAAAGTTGGCACTTTGCAATACAGGGCTAGAAATTTTCTAAATGTTAACAGATAATGTAATCACAGAAATTTTATTATACCACTACTATTCAAAACAATGGTAAATTTATGGTATTTTTAATATCATATAAAATAAGTTGGTTATTTTAATAGTTTCAACAGATCTCCATTGTTCTTTTAAAATCAGTATAAAAGAAAAAGGAGTGGATATGTTATCATTAGTTTCTCCAATACAACTCAACCTGACTTTTCTTTTTTCTTTAAGTGCTCCAAAATATTCCTAAGCCCTTGTCTCTTAGTTCTACTCATGACTGATTGAAAAGCCATCTCATAGGACATTGATGAGTTAAGAGTCAGCAAAGAACATCCCATGTTCTTCTGTTGGTAACCTTGGAATGGAAAGGTGAAAAGATCTGAAATTCTGACACAAAACAAGATAGGCAGAAACTGCTGCCATTTATACCAATTATTTTACCTGCCATGTCTGCCCACCAATAGCTGACATTTGCCCTTAGTTAGAACCAACCATGAATGACCATAAATAAGTGTGAAATGATGCTGCTAGAACAAGTGAAGTCACAAAAACACAACCTGTGTCAGTCTGCAAACTTTAATTGAAGCAAAACATTCACAAAAATTCAGTAACCTGAGTATAAAAAAAAGTTTCAAAAATATGATTGAAATATTAGACCTTGACTTTAATCCTTTGTAGAAGAACCAGATACAGAAATATATAGAACTATAGCTTTATTGGATATATGAGTTTTGACATATCCACTAAGCAAAGTGAAAACTAATTATATCATATTTAATCCCATTTTAGGTTTTATTAACAATGTAGATACAATTTAACAGGAAGATAGACACTGATTATATTCAAATACTACATTATTTTATAAAAAGGGATCATTCCCCTCAGATACTGAAATAAAACTACTAGTTTAATAATTCTATACAGGCTTAATCTATTCTGAATTAATTCTGCCTATGATTTCAGTAACTACCTGTGACAACACTTCTGAGAAAGAACAAATAAGCTACTTTGCCCTTGGAAGTCAATAGAAATAAAATCCTTGTTTGTGTTAATGTTACCAACACTTAGAAAATGAAAGTAATATAAAAATGTCCTAAAGTATTTCAGTTCAAGTTCATTTCACAGGAGTTATTCACTTGGCCAAAATAGTATCTCTACATTTTTTTAATGATCCCTGATGAACTATGCACTGTAATTTTCTCTTCTGGTATTTCATTTTCCAAGATAACAAGTGAGATGTTTGGGGATATAGAAATATGAATATAACTGTCTATAATTTTGAAATTTTTACTACACATCTTGGAAAAGACAGTAAACCTAAAATGGCCCCAGTTGTTATAATCATAAGACTTTAATAGTGACCCATTAAACTACTTGCTTATGAAGAATATGAGTGAACAGAAGAGTCCCGGACTATCCGGCAACAATGAGAATCACAGCCTCTGTCCTTTAAGCAATTCATGTGTGGTAGCTAGAAACTAGGACTAGAGTGGGGAAGAGCCAATAGATGCCATGCTTGTATTCTGTATCATAATTATCAAACTGCATGCTGTTTCAGGAATAAGCTTGTAACTTCCATGTAATCATCAAGAATGAATGTGCATTGCATTTCCAAAGCGAAATAGTATGTCTCCTGTCTTAACTCCCAGATGATGAAAACAAATCCACAATTGTGAACTTATGTGAACACATAAGGTAAGAAACTTTCTCAGATGAGGAGAAAGGCAGCCATTTCTTCCTCTAACATGAATATCAAATCAACTGGGTCAAACGTTGTTATTTTTCTTTATATAGTTAGCAGTAGACCTTTGTCTCATTCTTCTCTGTCTGCTATAAAAGATCACAGACTCAATAGATTAAACAGCAACAAAAAACAGTCTATTGTGTACTATTTGGGAGAATAGAAAGTCCGAGGTCAAGTGACTAGCCATTCCACTGTTTCTGGTCAGAGCTGTGCTTATACATGCCCTCTTTTTGCTATGTCCTCCCATGGTGGAGAGAGGCTGGTATCTCTGCCTTTCATCTGAGCTTCGGCCCAGGAAGATTTCAGCTTCCCCCAAGACCTCACTTACCCTTTTTTACCTGCTCACAGGCCTTGTCACCCAAGATTAGGATTTGAAAATGTAAACTTTAAGGGGAAATATCAAACTTCTCTGCTCATGATGAAAAAAAGAGACAAGTATTAAAAACATGGTAATGTGCTGGGTATGGTGGCACACAACTTAAAGCCTAACTTTTGGGAGGCAGAGGCAAGCATATCGCTGTGGATTGGAAGCCAGGCCAGTCTACATAGTGAGTTCCAGGGAATAGGAATCCACAGTAGGATACATGGTAAGACTTGTTTTTTATTGTTCTCTCGAACAGTACGTTATAACCACAGTTTCCCCTCCCTCCACTACTCTCAGTGTCCTCTCCACTTCTCCTCTCCCCAGATCCATTCATCCTCTCCCCAGATCCACTGCTCCTCTATTTTCCTTCAAAAAAGAACAGGCCTCCCAGGGATATCAGCCAAATATGGCATAACAAGATACAGTAAGACTAGGTATAAACCTTCATATTAGGACTGGACAAGGCAAACTAGTAGGAGGAAAGGGGTCCCAAAAGCATATGAAAGAGTCAGAGAAACCCCCACTTCTACTGTTATGAATCCCTCAAAACTACCAAGCTAGCAAATCATAACACATATGCAGAGGAAATAGTGCAGACCCACACAGACTCCATGATTGCTGTTTCACAATCTCTAGGAGCCCATATGAGCCCGGCTTAATTGATTCTGTAGGCTGTGTTCTCTTGATGTCCTTGTCTCTCTGGCTCCTAAACTTTCCACCTCCCTCACCAAAAAAGAAAGGAAGGTAAGGAGGGAGGGAGCAGGAGAAAACTCAAGCTAATGGTGGTTTTATAGACTGTAGGACTTTCACCATCATCGACTCCCATCTCTAAATACTCTAAACAGTACCTACAAACTTCACTAGCCTCCTACTTTCCTCTTCTGTCCCAGAAGGTAGACACCACCTTTTCTTCATTTCTGAGTCTCTACATGTATCTTCTTAGTGAGCCCTCAACTGTGACAGGACTATGGTAGCTGGAAAGATTTAGATTCCCCATGCATTTATTTTCTCTGGCTGCAATAACAAAATATTCAGGTGGATGAAAAATAATAGAAACTTGGGGTAGGCCCTTGCCTAGAATGTCTGAAAATCTGGATTTAATTCTCAGTGCAGCAAAAAAGAACAACAAATTTATCTTCTCCAAGTATAGGAGGTAAAACAAATCTGAGATCAAGCTGTCTTTAGAACCTGTTGTTCCTGGGGTTTTAGAGAGAAGACCTCTCCTAGCTTCTACCATTTAGCTGACAACCATAGGTTTTCCTGCCTCCATGAGTTTATGTGTCCAAGTTTACACTTATTACAAACGGATAAGGACCAATCCTATTCTAGTATGTAATCATTGACTAAACAATGACATATATAATATGTAATATGTGACATTTAAAAATAGGTGACATTTCTAAGGTTAAGTAGCTCAATAAAGCATGAACAGATTTGAAGACTACTGGGGAGAGATCTTTCCCTCATAATAGTCTGTACAGATTATTCTGGAGATCCAAGAAAGTAGAAGATCACAATCAGTCTTCCTTAAGATTTAGAATACCTAAGAAAATGAGAAGACTAGAGGATTTTGCTGAACCATTAAGGTAAATTTACTCCCTCCCTTCTTTTAAAGAGAATGAGATCGGAATCTATTTCTGGCCCTGGGTAAGACAAAACATTCTAAACTGCCCCAAACATTGTCCCTTTTTTCAATAGTTAATCCAGCTGGACTCGCCAGCTACCTAGCACCATCAGTTGGGGAGGGGGGAATGACACATGTGAAGATTTGCAAAGGAAAAGGAAGGAATAACTACTCCACTAATGCGTTAATGAAATTAAGACACTGCAAAAGCCCCCTCCCTCCATGTAATTGCTCACATATCACCTCTAATCCCACCTGCTTTGGAAATTCTAAATCAAAAGCTTAACTTTGTGTCTTCAGATAACAGGCAAAACCTCAGACATACTTGTCTGGATCCTCCAGGCTTTCTTACTGTTTTCCTGAACACCCTTCTCCCATATCCCACACAATTGCTTGTGTATCTTCTTTGCTGAGTCTGCCCACTTTCTTAGAGGCATAAATGACTGTTGTGTGTGGAAAAACATGGCTGCCACAGAAGCCTAAACTCATCTAAAGGTGCAGACTTCGGAGGCCAGCTTGAGAGAAGTGCTCCTTTAAGAAAAAAAAAATACACTTTCAAAATGAAGACTTGATGGATTCCACAGTAGTTCTCAAACTGTGGTTCATGACCCCTTCGGGGGTCAGCATATCAGATACCCTTTGTATCGGGTCACAGTTAGTTTTAGCACAATGCATGTGTGCATGCTAATATTTAACTTTTAGTTTTCCATGTATGCATTCTGAGAGGTGGAGAACATGAGCAAAAGGTAAAGAAAACCAAGACACCCAATCCCCAAACAGACAATATACTTATTTCTAATAAGTAAAATTAGTGTTCAGTGTCATAGTTGAATACACAGACTGGGTGCCTGCAACACCTTTTCTGGTGGAGACCACCAAAGGAATTCTGTAGGCTCTGCACGTTGGACCATTTGCTGTGACTCTTTCTTGAGGCTCTGAGCAGGAACATTGCCAGGATGTACATGGCCATGTCTGAACAACATTATTCTGGGATATTACTGACTTTTGAAGCTCATATCATTTCACACATCACAAATTATTTGTCTTTGAAATAGTTCAATCTTAGAAAGAGTAATATGTCACTGAGTGATGGTGAGGAGTATGGAAATGATCAACAGACTACAGTTTGCTCTGGGCCTTAATTTGTCAATCTCTAAACTAGAAACATCACTTTAATCCCGTTCTCCATTTATTACATTTAGACCCGCGACATATAACTCTATCAACATATAGCCTTAAGATGAGAACATCAAATGATTGTTTTCTTCATTCTAGGGAGAAAAATGGCAGAAACAGAAAGCATCAGTTATTTGGGATACTAGAAGATTCCAGAGTACTTTTTGACAGACTTAAAACTTAAGAATTTTAAAAATAAATTTTAAGTCTTGACCAAAAAGTTACAGCATGGCAGATACATTCCATCTGGCCTATAACTGCTTCTAACATTACATTTTCTCATCTGTTCATTTTGAATTCTGAAACAGTCCATCTATTATTTTTCCTAGTGCAAAAACAGAACAAAACACCCGAGTCTGGTGCAGATATCTTTATTTTGAAAGCTGTGGGCCCAAAGCATCTTACACTGCAATCTAGTCTATCTTTCCTTAAAATACTTCCTTTTCTGCCTCTAAATTTCAAAGCAAAAATCATTTTACTTGAGAAAGGAGATGCCTTTTAAAAAGACTGTTTCAAAATATCTAAGTTTAAGGTTGCAGAAATGAATAATCATGCTATAGACTATCACAAAAAAAAAAAAAAACCCGCCTCTCTGTCTCATTTAACTTTCAGAAACAAAGTCTATAGCTGGCTGCCAGCCTTCACAGAAGTAGGAGCTGAGGAGAGGAAAGGGGTGTGTTGAAAAAGAGCAGCAGCTGGAGGGATGGACTCTAACCACAGCTTCATGTTTCAAACATAGACATACTGTTCAGGCATCCTAAGTAAATTAGCAGGAGCTTTGAAAGTTTAAAGTGGAACTATCATATAGCCTAGCATCACCAATCCTGGGTAGCTATACTCTGGAGCAATAGAAATGTATGGAAATGTACGCAAAAAAAAAAAAAAAAAAAAAAAGCATGCGCATGCCGAAGTTGAGTGCCACCTAATTCTTAAGCGCTATAGAGGAGCAGCCCTCATGTGCCCAGCTCCTCTCGACAGTCGCGACAGACGCGGAAAGCATCAAGCTGCCCAGGCTTCTTTCCATGATGGCTCCTTTCACCATACTCCAATTTCATCCTATGGCACTTCCTTTTGAAATGTTTGGTGGCTTCTTTTTGTGGCCGGGATACAGTCCCAACTGTCCAACTGTTGAATCGAGCACACTATAGAATCTCACTTACAGATATTATCTCAGGGTCTCATGCACAGCCGCAGGGTCCCACAAGCCTTTTCATTCCATGGGCCTTAGCCTTCAGATCCCACACCTCTGTTCTATTTAGTCCTGTGCCAAAAACTTCTGTGTCTCCATCTTGGTTATCTGAAAACTCAATGTTTTCAAGGTCAAATGAAATTGCCCTTCCTCTTTGACACCTTTGCAGGTAAATTCTATCACTCTGTACTCAGAAACCTGTATTGCTATTATGATTGTAGGTTTTGTTATTTATCCCGTTTAAACACTGCAGCCTATAGCAGTCTGCTCTCTACCACCACCACCAACAACAACAACAACAAAACCACTATACTTTTGAGTCTAAAAGTATGGTGTCTATAAGAACGGAAAATTGACCGATGGCCATTTAACTCAAATCCTTAATCAGAAATAACGATTTACAAATACGTAAGGGATTAATACCCTTGAATAACATTCTCTTATTTCTCAAAACCAATTAATTTAATTTTAATTAAATTAACCAATTAATTTTTCCAGGTTACTTTCAACATATTTCAGTACAACATTGCCTTTGGCTTGTCTATGGACCAGATGAGGAAGGACACTCACGCAAGCCCATGCAGGTGAGCCAACAGTGAAAGCAAGTCGTGCGTGAGGGGCAAGCGTCAATGTGCAACAGCCATCATCCCTTACAGCCGCGGAGGGGAGATCCTGCAAGGTCAGTTAGACTTGGGTGCTGCGCTCAGCAGTTTCTCTTACTCAAAACCAGAAAGTTTACGTTCACTCCTTTTGGAATTACAAACCCTCAGCTTAAGTTTACTGTGGAGTGAAAAGAACTTAATTCAACTGGATTTGAATTTCTTAACCAAATTCATGTGAGGGTCTCTACTGACGAACACAAGATTCTTTGTAGCATCCTTGGGAATCCAGAGTAAGTCTGCCTCTGAATAAAGTGGAGAATCTAGGAGGCAGACTTATGTGTGGAATGAAATAAAGTAAAATCACTAGAGAACTCAGTCCTACTTTGAGAGGGGCAGGATTTTGTTTTTCTTTGCTCAGAATTGTAATTGTCTAAGTCTCTTGCCTACATATCTTTAAGTGGTGTAATAGGGCCTTTCTTTCATTTTTAACATCAGAATGAACAGGCATTTCAGAGTACAGCACAGGAAGGGAGTGGAAATTGTTGAGTCTCGGGGACACCCATGGGTCCTGGGAAGTATGTGAATGTCTTCCTAGTGTTCTTGCAGCTGGAGACAGAGATCCATGACACAGCCAAGGACGGAACAGTCATCTATAGCCTGGAACTGACACAGCTTTATGAAAAAAAAAATTATTCTGCTGTGAAAGCTAAGTGCTTGATGTTACACCTTCACTGTAACCACGTTTGAAATTGCTGACTGAAATATCCCTAGGCTGACAGAATTTTTTCTCCCAACAAAGGAGGCCTAGGAAAATTTTTTGTTGCTCATAAACAGATGTGAGTTTATTGAAAGCAAGAGAATTAGTTCAAACAATTAAAGTGTAAAATAGGTTTCTAACTAATAGGAATACTAATCATTCTCCTAATTTGTGCATAGATTAGAGTAAATCACTCTCATAGATACCTGACAAGCAAATAAAATGGTTTTGACTATTAGTATGCTTATTTTTCAATTATGTTCTCCTACTTGTTTGTGAGGGGGGATGAATCCAAAGTAGCATGTTGCATGTGCAGAAAGGATCAATCTGATGACTGACCTTGCATAAGATAATAAAATATAGCTATTTTCTTTGGTGGGATGCTCTTCATTTTACTTTGGATATCAGTGTTCAGGGAAAATGGTCACATAGACTTTAAACAAATATTCTAAGGTAGACAGGTGGCTAATTTATCCTTAGAGTTCACTAGAAAGTGACATAGCAAACAAAGGACAGTTTGCAACTAGTCCCTCTTCCATGTACGCCTTTACAAACCAGGAGGATTTCTATCTTTTATCTCTCTCCCTCTCCTTCTCCCTCCCCCTCTCCTTGTCCCTATCTCTCTCAGCACTGAGTACACTAGATGCTCAATTCAGGTTTGTATTATCATATTAAATTGAAACCGGCTTACTAGCATCATGGTATGGGAAAGAACAAGTTCTTTTAATTGCCTTCCTTCCAAAAATCTTCATGAATATTCAAATGGAAACATTACACCAGAAACCCAAGAAATCATCCTTGTCCAAGTATATGTAGTGGCCCTGTTTTGAATACTCTATCCTTTGGATTCTGGAACATGTTCCTAGGACCATGGTCATGTTTGGTGAAGATAAACCACACAGCAGTGATTTTGTCACACTTCTACAGATATGAAAGTGCAAGGCTTCATAAGATGGCTCACTTGTGCCATCTTAGCACTTCAGAGATTGAGGCAGGGGCACTGATATAAAGTTTGAGGCCTTTCTGGGTTATGTAGTGAATTCAGGATAGCTTAGGATGCAGAGTTAGACCTCTGTTTGTGTCAGATGTGGGAAACAATGGTGATTTAGTGTCTGATCTCTATGTCAAGTAAAAATACTAAGAATGAAAGTCATCATAGTTGCTTCTGTAAACTGCTTATGAAGTCAGAATTTTTATCCTTAGATTAGCACAGGATCATGCTTATAAAATTCATACAATAAAACTATACTGGTTGATTAATGCCATTTGGTAAAATATGTGGCTAAAGATAAATAGAAAATCTTTTGACATCTAAATTTATAGCAGTGTGCTTCAGTGTGACCTGAAATTAATTCTTTCAATTAAATCCTCTTCTTTCCAAGTAGGAAAAGGGCTCCATAACAATAACAACCCTCTATCATAGAACACATTGTGGTCTATCATATAACACATAACATATCATATAACACATAACATATCATATAACACATTGTGGTCTGACTGCTGTCTAAGAGACATATGCTAATTCACTTAATCATAATAATATTATCATAGTAATATAATCAACATAATACATAGATTGATCCATTTTGGAACAATTTTCAACTTCTGTAATAAGTCACAGTACAGTATGCTTAAACAACTACCCTAACGCTACAGAGCTAGTAGATACTAATCCCAGTATTTGACCTTAGACCTCAGCTCCTAAACTCCTGTTAGCATTCATTAAGCTATATTATAGAGCTATTTATCACATGCAAAATCTACTAAAGAACATTACCAAAAATTGATTATAATTTCCTATTGTCAACTTGACACATTTATTGTTATAAATGTGTCAGATATATCTGTTTGACATGCACAGGGGCCATGCCTAAAGTTAGGGATACAAAAGAAAACTGAATGAATTCAAGATTCTATCATACTAGCAAAAGTAAGCTCAAATTCTAACGAATACTTCATAATTGATTTAAAATTCAATAGGAGCACAAAAACATGGCCAGCCAGTTTCTTGTTAAACAACACTGCATTTCATACAGTGAATGGTAATTTTTCTAAGTCTGAAAGGAAATGATGTATAGTGACCAGTGGTTTCATGATTATATTGTCATTGTGCTCAAAATTTCCACAGAGGAAAAATATTTCATTTCTGTTTCCCTGAAGTGCATCTATTTTAAAAAGCCAACATTTTAGAAATGCTAGAAACTACATAGAAACTTTGATTTCACTTGATTTTTTTTTTTTTTGCTATATTTAAAAACCTTCCAAACTTTTTATGGGATGTATGTAATCACAGATATGCTACCTGATAGCAAATGCCAGACTAATCTCTATAATAGTATGGAAATTGCTGATGTTCTTCTTGGACAGTTACAGGAAATTTCAGTGACCTCTGTGCCATTTTATCATGAATCTTAAATTCCTTAACTGATATGTTTATGTTTTCTCATTGCTGTAAAAAATACTTGGCAAAGGTAAGAAGACTTATGTAGTGCATAGTTTCAGAGAGGCCAGTCTATGAGAGCATGGAATAGGCAGAGGAGCAAAACCATTCATTGCATGATAGCCAAGAAGTAATGAGAGGGACACTTGTTACTTTTTCAGGCTCCCTTTTTTGTTCTGCCTAGGATCCCAGCCTGTGAAATGGTTCTATCACAGGTTGGAGTCTATTCACTCATTTAATACGTCAGAGAGATTGCTAATGATGTACCTCACCCACCTACTAGATGATTCTAAATTTGGTCAAGTTGACAGTGGAAGTTAGGCATAGTATTTGGTGCTAACCTGTAATTCTAAAACATGGGAGGCTGAAACATAAGGTCAATGAATTTTAGGTCAACTTTGGCTACATGATAAATTTATCACCAGCCTGGGCTAGGTGGTATGACCCTGTCTCAAAATAAAAAAAAACAACAAAATTGGCAGGGAAGATTTACCATCATAGGGTAGAATTATGCATCACCATCACTTGTGGAATATTTATAGCACTGACAGGAAAATGCAAATGCTGTGCCAAAACCAATAAAGCTGTTCAGAAAAAAAAAATACTGATAGCTGCTAATTTTGGGAAGAATATACTGTACCATCTTACACACATAATATTCTGAAAGACTTTTTGACAAAAGTCTGCAGCCATCTTTCCAGAGTTACAGAAACAATCTTACATACTGACTTAGCACTAAGTCTTCAAGATGGGTACCAGTCGGATTTGGAGCCCTTGGCAAGATCACATTGTTCCATAGAGGGTACAGAAAAGCCACAAAAGCTATGGATCACACATAGGGCTAAAAGTGCAAATCAAAAGCCATAACCTTTGATTAACCCCCAAACTAGAAACCAGTAGCAACCTCTGGCTACAAAGCTCTATATGTGCTCAAAGCTATATTTCTCTAGGACTAAGATTTCTCTAATGTTTCTCTGCTTCTTCTCTATTGCCCCTCCCATACAAAGCTTCCACTGTCAACTTGATCAAACATTTCTAATGCATCATCTCATTGTAAAATAGATTTAGTAGCACCTTGCTCATTTTGAAGGATACATAAAATGAAAGCATGCCCAAGGCAGGGTTAACACAAAAGCTGATGTTCACCCACCCATTCAAAAGTGCTCTCGAGAAAATAGGAGCAAACTTACCTCCTTGCCTCTTCCCCATCTATACCTTTCTGTACTCTGCCAATTTTACTTTTCGTTGTTTTTAATTCATTTTTTTGATTTAGTACACAAAGCTCTAGAATTCCCGTGGCTTCTTCATACAGAACTTCTTTGTTTTCATATCATATCAGGTAGAAGAATTCCTCATTTTCATGACTTTCTTAGGGAGTGGCCTTTTGTGTAAGTCTGTAATCCCATACAGTTATAAGGTATAGGACAAGCCAGTGATGAATGTCCATGATGGGGCATGGGGAAGAACAGACATTAAAAATAGAGTGATGAAGGGGAGGGGGCATGGGAAAGGAGGGAGGGGTGATGAGATCAGGCTACAAAGTAAATAAACAATGGAGAAAAATAGGGTTCTGGGGGTTAAGATTTCTCCTAATGCATGTTTGGAGTTAAATTATATATCACATATATCACATATGTACATATATGTATATAAATCTGCACATGCATATGCAAATATATATGAATGACATGAAAGCCGGAAGGGGCTGGGAGAATGAAGTAGACTGGTAAAAGAGAGAGAAGACAAAAAGTAATGAAAGGTACAAAAATGAGCCAAATACAATTTTTGTATTTGAACATCTATGTGAAAGTATAATGAAACCGTTTTTTTTTCACATCAACTAAAATTAATATAATTTTTTAAGAAAATAGGTAAAAAGAAACTTCTTGGGATCCCCAATAGGGTGCTTGTGAGTTGTAGTGACTCCAGTAGAAACAGGCAGAGGTCAGAAAATAAGCTAAAGTTGTATCTCTGAGGTGACTTCCGTGACTGCTGTCAGGTTCCGATCTAGTGTCTATAAATGATGACCTTGGTCCACTTTTTCACATCTTGTTTTGGCCTATTCTCAAACAGAGCCACATCCTTCCACTATAGCTCATCTATGACCCAAGCCAAAAGATTTTATTATCTAGTCATTTACTGGAAAAGTTGATTCCCTGATGCAAAATAATGATTTAGTGTGGTTTTAAATTTTAATGCTACATAAAATATATGTTACATCAATTTACCCAATCATAAGTGTCCTAACAGCAATGTTTTTAAAATCCTACTTCTGTTTTCTTATTTATCAGGACTATGTGTTGTAGAAACTGTAGGTTTAATTACGACTGTACACAGTCGTATGTTCTGTCCTTTAGTCACATTGACCCTTCCTGTCCCCTCCTCTGCCACACATTCATCCAGGTCCTCCTTCTCTTCACAAAGAGTATGGGTGTAGTGATGATTAATTTGTCAAATTCACAAAAGCAAGGGCTATCTGGAAAGAGGGAGTCTCCATCCTATTGGCCTATAGGCAATCTCTGCTGTATTTTCTTTATAAATGATTGATGTGGAGGACGGCCCACTGTTGGTGATGCTACCACGGGCAAGGTGGTCCTGGGTGGTATAAGAAAGCAGCTGAACAAGCATGGAAAGCAAGTCAGTAAGTGGCCCTCCTGCATGACTTCTGTGTCAGCTCCTGACTCCAGGTTCCTGCTTGAGTTCCTGCTTCCGTTTCCCTCAATGATGGACTGTGCTCTAGGTGTATAGGTCAAGTAAACCCACTCCTCTTCATGTTGCTTTCAGTACGGTGCTTTTTTTTCACAGTGACAGAAAGAAAACTAGCATATATGCAGTTTTCACTCCAGAATTGTTTTAGTATTTTATTTCATCAAATATATGTAAACCTATGAAGACTGTTGTCCTCAGGTCTTTATTTTCATTCCAGGTCATGGGTGGTGGGTGTGTGTTTTGCCTTTGTGAGCCTGAGTCCCCTATAGCTATAATACTCAATTTCCATGTGTCTGCAGCTGGCAGGTAGCAGGTGGCTTATCTATGACATGACAAGGGGAGAAGTGGCCATGACATCAGGTCTTGGCCAGTTCAATGCTCTGAATATAGGCAGATGACTTCTGGGTAACTCATGGGGGCATAAGGAAGCTTACAGGCTACATGAGACAAATCAGGGAATAAAAACCTCGCATCAGAAGCAAGAGGAATAAAGCATTCCTGAAGAAGATGGATGAAGGGAAATGGTAACCCAGAAGATGAAGCTGCTCAGTGCTATAACAGAGTATATATACCAACTTGCTTAAAGTTTGATAAAATTAAACTGGTCTCCCCATCACTTAGATTTAGGGTAATCATTCTATTTATAACATACACTTTAAAGGACCATTAGTTCTTGAAAGGCTAGAATTATGTTTAATTCATCTTATCTGATCAAGGTTCCCACCAGGGAGTAGAATATGCCAAAGATATGTTACTAGAAGCTGAAATTTAGCAGCACACTGTCAATAAAAGGATAATGAATAACTGAATGAATAATTCATTAAAGAGATAATAATAAACTTCTGGTTTTTTAGTGGCTAAAAACATTTCAATCTCTCTAGGCTTCTTGATAGTTATTAAAGACCAGTGTCTAGAAGTTTAAGCTATGAAGTCCCAGCGACAAACATCAGGCATCATCTGTCAACTGAACACGTGACCCTTCATGCTCTTGGTAGTTTGTTTTGGGTGAAGGGAAGCAGAGATCTGTGCTCTCAGTGCTTCTGAGCACAAGTTATTCACACATACTCATTCTGATAACAGGGACAGACAACTTTAATAAGCAAATATACACATCCTTTTGAGGCAGCTCTGCATCAGAATCATTTCTACACTCACAATATGGACTTAGTCGATACTGTCATGAATTTATATCATTAGGACCCAGATCTGCATACATTCCAAGGCAGTGTGCTTCTAATTTGGATATAAATTTAACACCACCTAAGGCTTCAGTGAGGCTTCTAAGACTCCTGTTCAGCCCTTCATAAGCCTCAGGTCCCAAAGCACAGACTCTCATTGTAGCTTCTGTCTCTTCCCCACATATTAAAGGCAAACTTCAAATCACTCATATCACAGGGGAGAAAAATTTAGGAAAATAAATAAAGAAAATAGCATTCTTAAATTTTACTAGGTTTCAGAGCTACAGTTTTACTGGTATGAGCCAGCTAAAATTCCTAGGAGCGATAGAAAGAATAGAGTTATCATATAATATGTATTCATGTACATATCATAAGCGGCTCCCCCAATAAGATGTCCGCACTCTGTGCCCAGAGCCTGGATGTTACCCCACACAGCAAAAGATACTTTGTAGATGTGATTCAATTCAGGCTCTTGAGATGGGGAGATTATCCAGGATTATCTGGGTGACCTAGTGTAATCCTGAGAGTCCTCATAAGAGGACAGCAGGAGGGTTGGGGGTCACAGAAAGGAAATTTAATAGCAGAAGCAGAAGGTAAAAGACTCGGAAAGAAACAGTAAGATGTTCTATTCCTGGTGAGGAACCAAGAAGTACAGGTGGCCTCTTTATTCTGAAATGACAGTACAGATTGTCCCCTAGAGCGGTGATATGAATGGAGCTCTCCTGATCCATTTTAGGACATTTGACCCAGGACTGGAGAAAAACATTGTGCTCTATTGTGCCTCTAAGTTGGCAATCATTTATTACAGTAATGATAGTAAATTAATG
The DNA here is from genome assembly GCF_008632895.1 of Mastomys coucha. Taxonomy (NCBI): domain Eukaryota; kingdom Metazoa; phylum Chordata; class Mammalia; order Rodentia; family Muridae; genus Mastomys; species Mastomys coucha. Next base: position 153,617,091 of record NW_022196904.1, on the reverse strand, counting down.
TATATGTATTATAATGACAAATATCTAACAACTTACAGATTTACTGAACAGACTTAAAAGTCAGGTTGTTTTGTATTTTGTATTTACAATACTTATTTTCAGGTGTTGAACACAAAGGACACAAGGTTCTCTTGGCTATGTCAAAGATGCCTGCTTGCTTAGAGAGCAGAATCAAATGGATACTAAACAACATGGCAGAGGGTATGGAATCTGAAGGGATCCGAGTTCCAGTCTAGCAACAGATAAGCACCAGTACCATTTGTAGTTATAACACACTGGGCTATCTTCACAACCTGCCAAGGTCATTTTACTAAGTAGTACATGCTTGGAAGAGAAGTCAAACAAACTAATAGCGTTATCTTTCCTTAATATGTTCACTGCAGGAACAGGTATCTATTTCCTTACCCCACCCACTCCTGGATGCGTAAAGAACTTAGCAGTCAGATCCAGTGAGAAGGTATCCACCATTTCACCACGTCCCTTCTTTCTTCCTGTTCTGCATTTATATTCATATATCCCCTTCCTGTGCCCGTGCTGTGATGAGCTCACTCTGTAACTTCCCTTACCACACCTATCAGCTAGGTCACAGCAGACATGGTTTTCCTTCCATGAGCTCATATTTGATGTCTATACGTCCAGCATCCTTATCCAAAAGTGACCTACTCCAAGCTCCAGACTCTACAAATAAATAACAAAATGCCACATGTAGCTAGGGAAAGACTGCTTCACTAGTCAGTGATGTGACTAAATAGCTTAGGTAAGATAAGAGGAAATCAAATAAATTTTATATCCTTTAAGAATTTTATTTTCAACTGACATATAAACATGAAGGTTTAAATATAGGCGGGATATTGTATATTATTTTGATGTGTGCACATATGTCACAATATCTAAATCAGGTTAAACCTGTTGCTTTAACTATTTGTGCTTTTATGGTAAAACATAAAACCTCTTCAGATTTTTGAAATGTCTATTCTATCCATTTCCACTTACAATCACTCTCTGTGCAGCAGAGGACCAGGGTCTGCTACCTAACTGTAACTTGCTGACAATTGACCAGCCTTCCCTATCCCTCCTGAGCTTCCACTAAGATTCAGGAGAATGGCCACATTTTGCCAGGCTGACCTTCACTGTTCATTTTATGAATTCACTTATAGCCAAAAGCATGCCCTTTTTCTTTAGGTACAATTTGATAATTAAAGTTTCAGTATCAATTATTCATCTCCTAGGAAACAGCGGTTTCAAATATATGTAGATACTGTCAGCTATTCAGTTCTCAATATAGGTAGTTTATGCAAAATTAAAAGGCATACTAGGGTGGGAAGGGCTCAGGTTTTAATTTTCAAAGGAGTCATCTACATCAAAAACAAAAACCAAACTTGCATCCATCCTTCCACAGGGAAGAGCTTTGATCATTTTAGAAAGTTATACAAATTCTAGGGAACTCTAGAGAACTGCCGTCTTCCACATTAAATTGAACACAGAAGTCGATGTGGAAAATGTGCTTTAAATCTTTGTTAAATGAATGGTAGGTGTTGTTGTTACCATCAGAAATTCTTACAGTTTGGAAAAAAGCCAAATTTTCAAAAAACTCTCTAGACAAAAATTCAGCTGGGCCTTTAAAAATATCACCCCAGGCTTCAAATTTCTCTGCAGCGGAGCTAAAGTCTTTTCCTTTAATTCAGGCTGAATGAAATCCCGCTGACCCACTTTTAGATTCACCAGAATGAAGGTAGCTACATTGCCGCTGTCGTTTTCTCTTTAATTTTTATATTACTAATCGGTTGCTACGGCACCAACTGCCCCCAGCCCAGACTGAGTGGTTTATGGTAACAGTATACACTTATTTATTATCGGACATCCCTACAGGTCAGGAAGATTGTGCAGCATGACTGGGCGGGGCCTCACTCAAGATGTGTACTGGGGGTGCATCCAGGGTTCTACCAAGCTGGGGACCTTAGAGGTTGCTCACGAGCATGCCCAGCTGGCACGGTCTGCATTCTTTATAACCTTCGAACCTCTATGTGAGGCTACAATGTCCTTACAGTGGGGCAGCTGGCTTTCTTCAGGGGCAGTGAGCCATGACAAAACAAGGCAACGCCAGTGTGTCTTACGTGACTCAGCCTTGGCAGTCACCTCATTTCCAATCAGTTACAGAGAGGAATTCAATTCAGCGCGTGAGGAGTCACATAAGGGCGGAAGCAACAACACGCACCAGCCACTGCTAAAGCTTGTGCTGCATACCACACTGGAAGACTCTAAATACCCACATACATTCAGCCCTGGCTGCCAGAACAAAGCACTAAAATGGAGTTGGGGAGGCTTAGCACTCAGACAACAGAACCCCGGACCCTTACCCCCACCCCACATATCCCATGATTCTGAACGCTGCACGTTCAAGATGAAGCGCTGGCAATGTTAGTTTCTTCTGAAGCTTCTCCTTCCCTTGCAGTGTTTCTTTCCTTCCTGCCTTTACCAGGGTCATTCTTGTGTTCCTGTCTGGGTCTTAAGCTCCTCCCTATGAGAAAGCCAGCTATTTACTATATATATATATTGGAGCTTCCCTTAATTTCATTTTACCTTCGTTCTTGGAAGACTTCATTTCCTCTATAGACACATTCCAAGACACTAAAAGCGATGTCTTCAACATGGGAGTTTTAAGGATGCACACTTCGATGCATATCAGTCTATTTTCCCCTTATAGTACATGTCTTCCATCCTGAGATTTGTAAAACCAAATATCCCGGCTCCTATTTAGATTCCACACATCTTTCCACAAATATTCACCTAATTGGGCACAATAGTGCACAGTTGTAATCCCAGCACTAGGGAAGTAGAGGCAGAAAGACTGGTCCAAGGCTAGCCTCAGCTACATAAAGAGTTTGAGACCAGCCTGAGGTACATGAGAGCTTGCATCCAAAAAACCCAAAAACATCAAACTAACTAAAATAAAACAAACAAACCTTAGTAGTAAATAAGCAACTACTTCAAAGCTATCTATATAGATAGCATAAGGTTTCAGAGAATGTTTTGGCAAGTACTTCAACTTTCTTAGCACAAACTATGATTTTCTGTATGTGATCTTGTTCCTTGTGTGAAGCCCAATGTAATCCCATGCTGCCTGATTCCCACTTTACTCTAGTCTACATCTTGCTCCTTAATGTTACAGTCTGTCATCATGCAAGACCCTGGCCCTGACCCTTTTCTTTGTAGGTAATTTGAGGTACTACTGCAAGATGGCCTCATTCTCTGATTCTGAACTCTCTTAAAAATCACCTTTCATCAAAGACCCTGTCCATCACTCTATTAGGACCTCCGTTCTCTACCCACCCCTTCTTTGTACCTTCCCTGTGGTTTGTCATGGTACAGTATAAGCTAGTGTTTGAGTTCTAAACTATATTATGAGATCCATTACTTGTTCTTTTCAGTACATATCATAATGCCACAGTGTATAATCTATCTATGTTACATTAAATAAGTGAGTAAATGATTAACAGTTAGGTTAGCTGTGCAGCCTGACAGACGGAGCAGAGAGACAGGCACAATAGCACAATAGTGGAGTCTATACTTCATGATTTACATTTTCCAGAATTTCTGATCACTAAGAGGATCAGTTTGTTGCTCTGATGATCTAATTTCAGTAAATTACTTTAATCATATTGGAAATTACCGGTAAGTGTTTATTTCCCTTAGATACGCCATGAATCAGATATTCCATCTGCAATGTTTAATGGTGAAAGACACAAAAAGAAGAGAATGGATGAGCATCCCAGAAGTTCTCAGTTCTGTAAAACTCAGGTTTCTAGAGTTGTGAGGGAGTTGGGTGAGTCACACTGCTTCTGGACATCCCCCGTGAAAGCACAATGTAATCCTTACTGTAGTAAGACATTACGTATGCAGGATTGAGCTTACTGCATGATCAGTGACTTCCTCATGTACTGGAAGTGTATGCTTCTTTTTTACCAGAAAAGCATATTGTCTGCCTGTGATATAAAATGGCCTCAAGTAGTGACTATAAAGGATAAATATCCTAGCAACTTTCTATGGTGTACAGCACAGTAAGTTAACACACACAACATCCTAAGATTGTTCCAGTGATACACAGATGATCTGTCCCTAATGTCAGTGGGTTGATTACTTTGTCCTTGGAAAAGCCTCTGGGCTGAGAGTTGGATCAGCTGACTTTTAGAGTTGGAAGTACAACCATCTCTACGGATGGAGTGGTAAAACATTTAAGTGTTCCAGGTATCAACTTCCTTCCCCATAATCTGAGGTGAGATGGTTCAGTTTGCTTGGTTTCTTCAATTTACCTCTCTTTTTTTACTCCTTTCTACCCTAGATTTGTGGAAGGAAATAAAAAGTGTATATACATAATATTGTATAATAACCAAGCTCATTTAACAAGACGCTAAAGAATGTCTATGTCTGATTCCTATATTAGAGATTGCTTCCTTGATCTCCAGGGATTCTTCTGGGAATGAGAATTACATTCTCATACTCCAAGTCAGATCTAGGTGATATATACATACAAATATACAGGATACACAAGTGTAGACTTAGATACAGGTGGATATGTTTTCCAATCAGGAAGAAATTATGCATGCTTCTGCTAAAAAAATGACGCCTGATAACATTAAACTAGGTGCATGCTGAGGCAGCTTTGGGAGCTGCATGAGGCATGGGTTTCCTTTGTGGCTCTAAGAGCGGTCCATCTGTATTACTGACCTGCAGAAACCCTTCTGGGAAGGGTTTGCAAAGGCTCTTAGATGAAATGCTGTTTCTTTTATCTGAATAAAGGAGTGGTAGTATAAAAGTAGGTCTTGGGTAGGTTCAATATGGCCCAGGCAATTTTCCAGATCATATCTCTTAGAAATACTTCTGTCTGGGGATTTAATAGTCTTCTACTACAAGGATATTTTATTTCAGAAACCTGGTTCTCCCTGTCTCTCTCTGCCTCTGTCTTTCTCTGCCTCTGTCTCTCTCTGTCTCTCCAAAATGGCTAGGAATAAAAATATGTGGATAATAATAGGAAGTGCACATTTTAAATTTTTATTTACCAGATAGTCTGCAAGACAAATTCCATAGTATAAATATACGTGTTTCTGATGAAATCTTAACATTTCTCTTTTCAATTTGGCAGCACTGTGATATAGAAATGAACAAACCCCAAGCAAAAGTTAGGAAACATCCAAAAGATGACTGACAGATTTTTCTCCTTTATATCCCACACAGGAGGAGCAGGTTATACCTATCAATCTGCCAAATGCTCATTGAGATAAATAATTAGCTGATCCACCACACTGTGAAAAAGCAACCCCTTTGCTGCTTCCACCATGTATCTCGGTGAATTTCTATGGAATAATAAGCAACCTGGCCACTCATTCTGCTCTTGGCGGCAAGCTGGCATTTAGTCTACCTCACACTTCACAAGCAATGCCTAGCAAAGATGAAGCACACGTTTCTAGGCATTGAGTCTGCCTTCCTCCTCTGCATACCTCCTCCCTCCTCCCCCCCTCCACCCCC
>NW_022196904.1:153602025-153611401 GCF_008632895.1 Mastomys coucha | reverse complement strand
TGGAGGTCTTGGGCTCTATAAGAGAGCAGGCTGAGCAAGCCAGGGGAAGCAAGCCAGCAAGGAACATCACTCCAGGGCCTCTGCATCAGCTCCTGCTTTCTGACCTGCTTGAGTTCCAGTCCTGACTTCCTTTGTGATAAACAGCAATGTGGAAGTAAGCCAAATAAACCCTTTCCTCCCCAACTTGCTTCATGGTTATGATGTTTGTGCAGGAATAGAAACCCTGACTAAGACATCTTCCTACTTTACTTTGTGGCTTACTTTCTCAGGTCCCCACAGTGAAGAAAAATCAGTCAAACAAACAAACATAAACAACTCCCATTTTTTTTTCCCAACCAGTTTCTAAAGACATGCTCTTTCTGTATTCTCCCTGATTAAATATTGTCAACATCAAGGTGGATACAATGTGGATTTACTTGCAAGAGTTACTTATCTGTTAAAGAGACTTTATAAACCCAAAGTATTCCTACATGGTAGAGAACTTTAAACAATGGGACCATGTGAAAGTGGCCAAGAAAATGCAAGTGTGTTCTCACAGGGAAGGCTGCTTCGCCAACATGGAATCTGTAAATTGGCTCACACAATCATTTTCCTTTCCGAGAGGTCTTGGGGTTGCCTCTCTTTCAAGTGCACTTCAGGAGTATTGATGTTATTTTTGAATAGCATCTTAAAAAGTACTCCAGCCCTTGTCCTAAGAAGAATTAATATTTTCATTGATAAAGCCATCTACCAATTGAACCGGTGCCCAGCAAAACACAATGCAATGGGATCCCAGAGATCTTGGGCTGAAGAATTGAGTGTGACTGCATTAGAGCACACATCTCTTTCGAGATGGTGTTTTTGTCTTCCTCCCTTGAAAATAAAAGAGTAACAGCAGCACAAAGGAAAAAAAACCTCCAAATATGGAGTATTTAACATTTCACACAGTGCTTTTAATCCATTTTTTATTGACTGTACTTCCCACAGTAGAAGAACAGAACAGCTTTGCTAACATAATTATTGATGGGCTTTGCAAAGTTTTCCACAGATAAACACTTGAAAACACATAGCTCTTCCAATTTTAACATTTAGGGCAGTTTTGAATGCTTGCGAATATTGCGGTTTTCACTGTAGTTCAGCATTCTACAGGAAAGTAGACAGCCACATTGTCCCATAAATTTGCAATTCAAACATTACAAAGGAAGGGCTCAGTCAGGAAGGTGTCTGCATACAAGCATGAGGATCTGTTAAGATCTACTATCTCCACACAGGAAGGCCATTGCAGTCCAGAGCTCCTATAATTCCAGGAATGGAACAAAAGGGCCTCTGAGCTTGCTGCCAGTCAGTCTAGCCTAATCAATGAGCTCTAGATTCAGCGAGTGATTTTATTTTAGAGAATAAAATTGAGAGTACAGAGGAAGCACCTGGCATCAAGCTCTGGTCCCCACATACATGTCCAGATCCACAGTTATAAAATGAGTTTTTAAAAAATGTTAGCAAATTTGTTAAACAAAACAAGATTCCCCATCAAAAGACCTTAGTCAACAGATGATTTGAGCTGTATCTGACCTTGAAATCTCTTTCTTGCATTCCAGCTTCCATGGTACCAGAAAACCCTATGCAAAGCTGGCCAGAAAGGGAAGAAACTGAACAGCCTTACCCAGAGGCGCCATGCTTCATAGGAAGCATGACAATTGCCAGTATGACAAGATATGCAGGATGATGTGAAGTCAGCGGCATACTGGGACTAGTAAGGTCGTGAACTCTACCATTCTCACCTTTATAGAGCATCCTAGCTGCTTACTACATGACTCTCATCATTATACCCACAGACAAATGTAGCTCCTCAACAGCAAATGGAGGCCATCACAGAAAACCACAACAGGACACAACAGTACCTGTGGAGCTCAGCCCCAAATTACATCATAACTCTTGCGTCCATGGCCCACGGGACATTAAAGATAAAGGAGCAGAAAGACTATAAGAGCCAGAGTACCAGGAAGCCCTCTGTGATAGTCTTTCCTTAGAAATGGACACATAAACCAAGACAGGAATGGTGACAACATCGAAGGCCATGCTAACATGGAAGGGGATAAACTCCTAAAGTATCACCCTAGACAAGCGTCTCCAGGCGACTATTACATGGTGAGAGAAGGAGAAGTAGCCTCTCCCAGGGAGAGCTCCCTAATTAATTATCCAGTGCTGAGGTCAGCTCTGAGAGCATGCACACTCATGTACCAAAGACAGACTCAGCAGATTGTATTTATATGCTTGCACACACACACACACACACACACACACACATACACACATACACTAATAATCAAAGAAAAATCAATATTAACAAACATAAAATGTATGCTTTTAAACTAATCTATATAAGCATGATGTGATCTGATGAATTGGTATTTTCAAACATGGCTTTACCAACCTGTTGTGGTAATGCGCTTCTTGAATCTCAGGTGATCTCTGTGAGTTCAAAGCCAGCCTGGTCTATATAGTGAGTTCCAGACCACCCAAGCTATATAATAATACTGTCTCTCAAAAACAAAGTAGCTTTGCCTATTTAGGTTTTGGTCAAATTTAAAAGGTATTTTATCATATTTATAAAATAAAATTAGTTGGAACAGACTGTGGGATTTATTTATAACGTTTTCTACATAACAATTTATTTGCTTGAAAAGTTTCATTCCTTTGTCAAGGATTTGAAGAGACTTTTAAGGCATCTAAATATAACTCAGAAGGATAATTTCACATATCTTTGAATGCATTGCAGAAATGTGAAGATTCATTTTCCCATATGAACCAGATGTTACATTTTATAAATTATTTTATAAGTTTATATTATAAATATAGATCTTGTATATATGTATATTACTAATTTAAAAATAATTTCTCCCTTGTCATCAAATTAGTATTTAGACTTTGGGGGTAATTTTTTTTGTTTTAAAGCCTACAGCACCTGGTATTCCCAGGTGGTCTCCCATCCAAGTACTAACCAGGCCCGACCCTGCTTAGCTTCCGAGATCAGATGAGATCGGTGGCGCGTTCAGGGTGGTATGGCCGTAGACATTTTATTTTTGTTTTAATCTTCAAAATGACTTTCTGGGGAAGAGAAGCCGGGCCAACTGAAGCTTCTTAAACGTTTCTTTTCATGACTCCTTTTTATATGAGAACATTTTATGGGTTCCAGGTATATAAGAATATAAATAAGAATACAAATAAAATGGTGTTTTAATTTATAAATCACTTAATTATACATTATATTTTAACTAGACAAAACATACATATAAAAATAGTGGCATGTAATATTTTCTGGTTCTGATAATTGTAATTATTATTGGCACTTCAGAAAACAAATTCCTGTTTAACTGAATAAAAAGCTATCTGTGGCTTTATAGGTCAAGGATCCTAGAACTATCCTCAGCAAGTTCAGGAAGCACTCTTACAGGTCATAGGAATAGTTTGATCAGGAAGCACTCTTATGGGTCATAGGAATAGTTTGATTCAATATATACAAAACTTCTTATTGAACAAAACCAAGATATGTACAAGAACTTTTAGAAAAGCTTGTGTAATTAATGAAGGATCCGCTTTATAATTTAAAAACCATTGTTTTCTGGATATAATATACAAACAGCCATGCATTTAAAGGTGAATGCTACAGCTCCTAAGAGCACATTTGCCCAGGCAAAGGCTGCTGCTTAAGTATTTTGTTAATGCCAAATGAATCGAATCTTGGTGAATTATGTGTTAATATTTTAACCCAACAAGTTGAAACTTGGCATTTCTCTCAAAGTTCTCTCCAAGTGCCGTGAATAGAACACTCTGATTCTTTTGTGTCTCAGTACAGGAGGTGAATCCCAGTGAATATTATTTTTAGACAATGCTTTAGTGTATGTGTTATTTTATCATCTAATAAAGATGAAAGCAAATTTACCTACTTATGAGATAGTGTGTTTGCTCATTCTTATGTGAAGAATTAAATTGTTGCTGACTATCTTGTATTACTGAGTATAGACCATCTGTATTAATTTTTGGTGTTACTTATATTTAGTTTTTTATCAGTAACAACAGTAAGATAACTGTTTTACATAAACACAAAATACAAAATGGCAGAGTTATGTTTGGTATACCATTTAAGAAACTTTAAAATACACTTTGCTATTTATTGTCAAACTAGTGTCAGCAACTCACACAGCAGTTTTAAGAACTGAAGGTCACAACATAACAACATGATCTATAGATTTGATACATGCTGAGGAATAATACCAGAAAAAAGCAATGTTTTTATTTTTTTTTAATAATGTAGCCATCATGTTACTGTAAGATCAAAGAACTTTGTGTGTACAGAAACACAGTGCAATGCATAGCACAGACATTCTGGAACAGAGCTGAGGTGTTTCAAGCAGCATTCTTCATGTGTGTGTTTAGAACCAAGGCTTCAGTGAAGTCGTATGGTAACTCAATCAGATGCTGCTTAAAGCAACTCAGATTCATGAGACACTTGATTATGAATTAGTTTTTGTCTACTATACCTTTAGATAGCTTTTTTTAATGACTCCCCACATCTGTCATGACTCATGACTCACATTTTAGGAATGTTTGTAGGGGCATTAGCCCCCAATTCCTGTAGGGTAGGACTTATGAGCTATTTACTTCTCTATACTTGACATACTGTTTATTATAATGAGCATTAGATAAACAGCTTGAATCAGTGAAAGAGTTGAAATCATTCTAGCCATGATTGTTAGCCAACATCAGTACCTTGTGACTTTAGTCAACTAATCTTTTATCCAAGTCATTATTGTCTCTGGTACAGGTAGTTTATGACAATGTCAGCATTTTAATATTTGCATTAAATACCCTCAAAATTAACAATAATGAATATGTCTTCCCTAATTTGAAGCAAAGATGGGAATTTAACATGGTGGTTTATTCTTTGGAAGACTTTGCAAAATAAGTAAATAAATAAAAGTTAGCAGAATGAGATCTTGTAAGTGGGGATAAGTACTGACATTTCTGGGTCAAACTAAAGGGATGCATAATCTAACCATCTGAAGATCAGTCTGCTGAGAAAAAATTCATACAGTGGGATACTGGTCCTTCTGGGAACAAAATTTTAATTGAACTCCTTTGTCTTCTAGCAGGACACTACATTTTCTATGCTAAAATTTATTATGATGTAGACCGTCCTTTCATCACTTGTCAAATCACTGGCCCTTTTATGAACCTTGGGTACTTTATAAATTATTTCCTTTCTTTGCAAAGCTTTTAAGATGATCTCAGTTAACTTTCAATTTGCACAACAAAAGCAAAACCAGGAAATTGCCTCCAAAGAATCACTTCTTTGGAATGGGATGTAAGTTGACAATACATTGTCTATCTCAACCAAATTCAAGGGCTTGCAAATAGACCCTGCAGCACCCAACTCCACAGCTCTCTTGTTTCACAGCTTTAAATGTGAAATCTCTAGTGTTTAGACCATCAAATATACAATGTTTCTCCCTGTTGAGCTATGTAACTACTTTGAGTAGCTGTCCTTAACAATATCTAGCCAAAACTTCAGTTACTTCAATATAAAATAAAATTAACCCAATAAAAATAACCCCAGATGGAAATTTTTTTCAGCTGATCTTTTTTTTTGGGGGGGGGGGTTAGGAATTCTGGGATGTGACATATTGAAGCTTCATTATCTCACTTGGTTGGAAATGTCAGGAACTCTAAGCTGCTTTGGTGAAAAAAAATAAAAAATAAAAAGAGGCAGAGATAGAAGCATCCTGAGAGGTACACGCAGATTTGTCATATATTTAAACACTTGAGAAAAAGATTAGCTTGGACTTTATGTGAACTAATATTATTTTTAAAGGTTCGAGGGAAAAAGTAAGTCCCATGATTTTACCCAGGGTACTGGCTTTATCAGACACCCCACAGTGCTATAGAGTGCTGCTCACCATGACAGTGAGCACAGAAAGTCAGGGTGACTCATGTGTTATTGCTTTTGGAAGGATATTTCAAGACAAAAACATAACCCACATTGCCCATATGACAACTAGGGAAATCATTGCCTCTTAACAGTTCTGAATATTGTTAGTGTAGCAGTGAGATATGGAAAGTAACATTTTAGCTTCGAGTTATGGCTTATCTTCAAAAGTACAAGGTACTGGGTATGCACAAAGCACAGCTGTGACCACTGATGAAATACCCTGAGGGAATGTTGATACACAGTCTAGATCACTAATGCTACAGAAGAGAACTGGCAAAGATCTCTAGGGGACTTCCAGGTCTAGAGGCTGGATCTAGTAAATGGCCAGCTGACTTAGGAAATACCTAGGCTCCCAGAGCCAAACAACCTGGATAAACTCAGTAGTACTCTGAAAACCTGTTCCTTGCCAGCTTAAATAAAGAGCAATATCTATTAATTTAGGCTTGACTTTTGTCATCAGAACGAAGTAGCAGCAAAAGATCATGAATTTTGAAACAGGAATGCTATGTAAATTGGTTGTCTGAAAACTGATTAATGCAGTATTCAATTCAGAACCTGTCAGGGAAAAGAAGCCCATTGCTACCATTGCTACCATTGCTAGTATTGCTAGTAACCTTGATATGAACAGCATTTATCATATCCCTGGTATGAGTTGCTTTTATAATTGTTAACTCTGCTCCTGCTACTATGAGCTCTGTGATCTGAACTGTATTTTACTTCCCATTATAAATGTCAAAGAGAGCAGGGCAGTAGTGGTGCACACCTTTAATCCCAGCACTTGGGAGGCAGAGGTAGGCAGATTTCTGAGTTCAAGGCCAGTCTGGTCTACAGAGTGGGTTCAAGGAAAGCCAGGGCTATTTTAAAAAAAATGTCAAAGATATTGTAAAGATCACTTTAAAACACAAGCCATTTGAGTACCAGAATATCAGGTAATTCCATCTCTGCAAATGCCTTGGAGTTCCTATTATGGACACAGTGTTCTGCTAAGTGCTTAGGGCGGGGAAGAGGGAAGGGAGTCTAGCTAATAGAGAAAATGAAAGTGACCTGCTAGTGATTAAAGTAGTGTGCTCACTGCAAGAGTATAATTTAGTCATGTAGAGTATGCTTGATTGCCTCTGAGTTGTGTGTTTGGAGAAGGTCAATGGCACTAAAGAGGACTGTGGAAGATGAACAAGACTCAGTGGCTCCAGTACTGGAGAGAAGAGCCGAGGTTACTGGAATAGAATGAGGAGAGCTGTGGCCACCACCGCAGGGTATCCATGGTGTTACAGCACGAGATCAAAGACGATTCTGGGAGAAGAACTTTTGAAGGGTTCTTTTGGCTAGACTGGGAAGTGTTGATGATATGTAAAGATAAGCAAAGATTATTCTCCACCAGCCATCAGGTGCCTCATGGTTGTTCCTGAGGGAACAGAAACATAAACCCCTAGGAAATGTTAAGATGATGTAAGAACCAAGAAGAACTTGCATGTGTGTTGACTTCATGCAAGTCAGTAATGGAGAACATGGGAAGAGTGGGAAAGAGGAACTATAAAGAGGTGGAAGGTGCAAGGGCGAGCCTTTGTGTGATGAGGAGCCTCCTCAGGGAATGGCCAAGAAGGATTTAGAAGCACAGAGTATGGGTAACTAGAAGGGCTTTGATTGAAAAGGCTCAGGAGAAAATAAGAATGGGACAACAATCAAAGCGCACAGGGATTGGAGCAGCTCTTGCAAGAGACAACAGGCTGTGCAGTGTGGGGCAATTTCCAGTACTGGAGAAGAGTTAAGACAATTTAGCCACAATAGTGAAGACCGGCTTTTATTTTCTCCATGAGCTAGGACCTTAAATTACCAGTAGACAAATCAGATGTAAGCATGACTGAGGTTTTGAACAACATTATTTAATCATCCTTAGATGGAGGAGGCTTAGGAAAGTGATTCCTGGAAAATGTGAATTATTTGGTTTTTTTGATATTACTTAGTGTAATCTGATCGACAGTGGGTAGAAAAGTAATTTCTGAAACACAAGTTCTGTCACTATCAAGAATGCTTCTTGTGTCCCTGGGAGGCACAGACAGGCAGATCTCTGTAAGTTCAAGGCCAGCCAGGTCTACAGAGCTAGTCTCAGGATAGCCAAGGCTACACAAAGAAACATTGTCTGGAAAAACAAACAAACAAACAAACAAACAAACAAAATAATGCTTCCTGATCTGCCCTTGGTGGTTAGATTTTTATTTATTTTTTTAAGCTCCAAAATATGTATATTTAAGAAAAAACAATTAAAAAGAAAAGAACACTTCATAAATCCATGAACAACACTGGTCACATTTTGGATTTAATTGGTTTTTATACATACAAAAACAATTAAATAAAATATAATTGAATATTGTGTAAGAAAATTTTAATGCCTGTGCATGTGTGTGTGATGTGGGTGTGGTAGGGTGGGATGTACCATAACATGTTTTGTGGAAGGTGACTCTTGGGAGTTGGTTGTCGCTTTCTACTAAGTGGGTACCAGGATTTGAACTCAGGCTATCAGTCTTGGTAGCTTTTACCTACTAAAAAAATCTTGCTGGTCCAAATTTTGGATTTTTGAATGGAGAAAAGTCAGTGAAATGAGAGACTGGTCACCAGACCATTGCATGCAAAATCAGCAGCAACCTTTAAGGTGTGGCCCCTTCATACACTTGGTACGTGGATTTAAAATCGGAATTAAATAGAAATAAAAAGAAAGGCAAACAGTGACTTTCAAGAATAACAACAAAGCTTGAATTGCACCCCACGTAATAGCCGTTTATATAAATAACTAGTTTCACAGAATTTACTGACATTTGCCTACAATTACATCAACCTACTTTCAGGGTACAATTAAAAATAGGATTTATTTTGCCGTCTCAAAATTGGCCTCTGTAAATTCCAACAGTTCTAATTTATCTCCTTAATAGAGAAGATTTAGCTGTGAGACACTTTAATTAATGCTCTCTCTGTACTCGGTAGCTAGTTACTACCATTTTAGCCTCCTTAGGTTTCATGTGCACCACGTAATTCTAGTGTACTAAAAAGCAAATATAGGTTACTAAAAGGTTACCTCTCAGAATATTTAATAAAAGTAAAAAATAGCCAAACAGAAACCCTATTTCAAATGCCAGACTGTTGAAAAGCCAAATTCAGGGAAGAGAGTCTGCTGATCTCCGAGAACCTAAAATGACTTCAGTGAGAAATAGCAGCAGCTTGGGCATGAATAAGACAATTCCTGAGACAATCCACATCAGCTGGCAGCTCAGTGCACAGGGCGGTAGTGGTCAAGGACACTCTCAAGGATCCAGTCTTGGGTGCTGGAGAACTGGGAAGACAGAAAGAGCTTGGGGAATCAGCACAAAAAGTAAAAGTCACCAGGCAACAGTTGACATTCAAAGTGGGCAGGCTGGCGGG
>NW_022196904.1:153592593-153602015 GCF_008632895.1 Mastomys coucha | reverse complement strand
GGGGGGGAGCTTATTGAGAGCCTCAAACATCAGGAAGGGAGACACAGGGCCATTTGATGGAATTCATAACGTCAGATCTTGTTTTGTTAGATATACCAGGCACTTATCCCAGAGTAAAGAGGGAGCCCCTACAGGTTTATAGCTGGATCTGAAATGTTCCTGCAGCTCTGTCTCCAAGGGCTGTTCTTCAGCTGGTGGCACTCCTGGGAAGTAGGGGATCCCAGCACCCCCTCTCCCTCCCCCCCTCCACACATACACTTGTCCTCCATCCCAATCTCTGTTTCTTTGCTACCAAGAGGTAACTGCCCTGCTCTGGTGCTGTCCCGTGATCCTTATCTTGGCATGATGCTTCACCACAGATACAATTCAAAATAACCAGTTGGTCATTGCCTGAACTTTAAAAGCATGCAACCAATACAAAATTTTCCTCCATTTAACCTGTTAACTCAGGTGCTTTACTGCCGTGATGGACTCTGGGCTCATGCGGAAGACAGAAACCAATCAGTTCCTGCTGCCTAGACATTGCTGGTATCTCAGGATTGACTGCTCAACCCTTCTGAACTGCGCTTCAAAGCAGGAAAGCTCAGAAGTTTAAATATTTATCTGCTAACAAATGATTCATTTTATTAGCTAAATGGAAGTCTTAGAGGAGATAAGTGGGAAGATATTTGCTGTGATATAAAACAAAGCAGCTTTCCCTAGGCTGACAGTATCGTTTCAAAGGTGGGTGGAGACCACTGTATTCTGATAATACCCAGGCACCTGAGATGCAAAGGCCCTTCTCATTCCTCCAGTAACTGAATTTGCTCATGTTCTCCCACATCACCAATAACTGTGAGCAAAGTAAAGCATCAGCAGTAGTTGCTTGCTGAGCTCAAACCCATTTACACTCCTTCCATGTTTTCCATTGGGAAATTCTCCCCTTCACTAAGTGACTTAGCGATAAGCTTAAGAGTTCAAGCTCTGATGGAAATCAAATTACCCTGCCACTGAGTGACCCAGAAATGAGTATCCAAGCAACGCCGGCCAAAGGGACCTGAAGGTGTTGTCTTCCGGGGCCTTTGGGTGGAGTTGGATGTCTTTTAGTCTTTTGGACACTCTAGTATCTAAGCACAAGTGCTAGACACACAAAATGAACTAGTGACCATGAAGAGACAAGCCAGAGGACAGAGCTAACAGATGGGAGGGTAGAAGGGAAAATCAAAAAGGTTATTCCTTAGGCTGTGTGCTAACCAACCTGTGACCATCCGACGTCACCTCATCCCTTCGAATTTTAATTAGCTAAGCATTTGTTTCTTTACAACTGTTGTTTGCCAATCTTAATTGATTTAAAGGTCCAGCGAGGTAATATCAAGCCTGTCTTTCCAGACAATGATGACTTTGTTATATACTGTCATCTTGACTTTCCCATTTAGCCTTAACACTCACAGAGAGCCTTGTTGTGTTAGTCACATATTACATCCAGTTACTGCTGTACACTTACCCAGCCTGCTCTGGCAGCAAGCCTCCCAAGGATTGACATTTTGGAAGGACTCTCAAGATTTTAAGCACACACTTTGTGTGTTTTGAAAGCAGAAGCTTTGAAAGAAGAAGGCCTTAGCCAAAAATACAAAGACAAACCACTTGAGGATCTACAGATAAAGAATTCATGCAGGGATGGATGAGGGAGGGGCTCATAGGTACCCACCTCCCCAGATGAGTAACTATTTGTAGTCAATGGTTTCTGGGAGGGAAGGAGTTATTTTCCTTTGGGAATGTGTCCACTGGTAGGGTGCCCATGCTACAGTGGATGACCCACCCACACATACACCCACATACGGGTAGCACTGATTTGTTTCCAGGTTATAAAAGGGAAAAAAACAAAAGAAGAAGAAGAGGGCATGCACCTGGGAGGATGGTAGCTTGGGGTGGTCCAGGGAAGTTTGAGGGGCACACTGGATATAATCAGTATACAATGTCTACATGTACGAAATTCTCAAAGAATACATTTAAAATAGTGTATTAAAAGTTTTTCCCTCAGGAAAGTAAGTGTAGCTCAGAACAGATCATCTCTAACGGGCTTTATGTCATCTCTGATTTGCTGTCCTACAGAAGGTGCTAAAAGCAGTATTTCACATGGAATGAATTCTCTGACTTGGAAAGCTCTCAGAAGTTGCTTGCTTCCCAGGCTAAGTGCTCCCAGGCTAGCTCACTGGGAACACTTTCTGCACACTTGGAAAGAATAATGCCTAAAGATGCAATCACGCCAACCTTTCTCTAATAAGTACCCACCCAAAATCCTATTAGGATCCAAGGAAGCTGGTGAGGGGACCAGGAAACTCACAAGAAAAGTTCTGGCTCTCTTAAGAAGTACAAAAACAACCGTAAAACACTAACTCACCTGCATTATTCCAATCATTCCAAATTATCAATTACTTTGGAGCACTAATGTGATTGTAGATGTAGTCCCTGAGAATCTTTAAAAGTGATAAACAGTGACAGTATAAACAGTCACATGTTTTACTACAGCTAATACAGTTTGGAAGTCCCCTATGTGAAATTATAATAGAATCCAACAACATGATACTACTAAAAAAAAAAAAATCCCCAACAATAAAGCCTTAAAATAAAGGCATCACACATATTCACCCCAATAAATATTTTATTACTATATAGTCCTACAGTCCTTTCATTGACTTTAAAGACTTCTACATAGACTTTTTATTTTCTTTAAACATAGACTTTTTCTTTTGGTTTAAAAAAATAGCTTAATTAAAATGAACAACAACAACAAAAAAAACCCACCATGATTAATATGCTTCCATGAGTTGGTCCAAACATCATCTCATTAAAAACATTACACATAACTGGAATTGGATTTTTTTGAGGGGGGTGGTGTGCACCATGAGACAGTGACAACTGCAGAACAGCACACAATGTGGACAGGGACCTGGAAAGAAACAGGGAGTCGGCTTGCTCTTGAAAACAAGGAAGCAATGCCATCAAGTGGCTGAAGAAAGAACCCCTCACCTGAGAGGGGATTTCTTGGACACTGCCATCTGGTGGCCACAGTGGGGAACTATTTTAGACTCCAGTGTTAACAATTATTTGTTTCATGTGGTCATTAATTTAAGGCCTGAAAGGTTCTCATTGCCATTAGCAGAGTAAAGAGTATTACATTTTATAATAAAGCTTTAAATAGTGACAAAATCACAGGTAATTCTAACAATGCAGTATCAGTCACATTCTATAGGAAAGAAACATCTTGAAACTCATTTTATCTAGTTTAAGAAATAATTTTGTAAATCTCTTAGGCAAAAAGATCAAAATAAAAAATATTTAACCTTATGTTATATATTGTACATGAAATCACCAAATATTTACTTAACTTTTTCACATCTATCAGTAATCTAATGGTTTTGTTGTTGTTGTTATTTTTAACCCAAATCAGAGCTCATCAATCATTCAATAGATTAGCTTATTTATTTCCACCCCCAAAAATGTTTCTGAAGCTATTTGTTGAGCTGGGTACTTGTCTAGACACTTATCAGACCATATGGGCAGAATGCACTTAGTCTGTGTCATTAAGTTCTTGTTCTTGGCTTGGATGTCCAAATGTAGAAGACCAGTAAAGTCCTGGGTAGGTAGATGTGTACTGACAAACAGGCCATGGTCTTGTTAACGACCCCCATGCCATACACGCGCGCGCGCGCGCGTGTGCAAACACACACACACACACACACACGCGCACACACACACACACACACACACACACGTGCGCGCACACATACACGCATACACACACATATACACACACATGCACACACACATACACACACATACACACATACAAACACACACACACGTGCACACACACACATACACACACGCGCACACATACACACACACACATACACATACACACACACACACATACACACACACACACACACACACACGCACTCACACACACTCCCATGGGACTGAGGTATTAATTGTACACTTTAACTTTCTCTCCCAGATGTTTAAGACCTGAAGATTGCTCCCACAGTGGGACCACTCCTAGAGATCAGCTAACCCTGCCTCTGTGTTCAGTGGTATGCAATAACTGTGCCTCATTGCTGAACTGTCTACAGTAAACCAGTGAACGTCCAAAGTGCTGAGCCTTCCCCGTCAGAGAGCACAGATCCCAGCCCGTGTTTGTATGTGTCTCTTCATTCTTTCATCATCCTGCTTAGGTCATGGAGCCACGTTGGCCACAGCAGACTCATTTCTATCACCTTGCACAAAAACCAACTCCAAACCGATGAACAGCCTGAATGTGAAACCTGAACTGTGATAACTGCTGGAAGGAAAACATGGGCAGTGCCCCACGTGGTATAGGCAGTGCCCCACGTGGTATAGGCAGTGCCCCACGTGGTATAGGCAGTGCCCCATGTGCTATAGTCAGTGCCCCACGTGGTATAGTCAGTGCCCCATGTGGTATAGGCAATGCCCCAGGTAGTATAGGCAGTGCCCCATGTGCTATAGTCAGTGCCCCATGTGCTATAGTCAGTGTCCCACGTGGTATAGGCAGAGCCCCACATGGTATAGGCAGAGCCCCACATGGTATAGGCAGAGCCCCACGTGGTCTAAGTAGGAAAGGACTCTCTGACTAGGACTCCACTTGCACATGAATTGAGGCCAACAACTGACAAGTGAGACCTCATAAAACCGAAAAGCATCTGCACAGCTAAAGAAACAATCGGGTAGAGAGGAAGCCCGCAGGATGAGAGAAAATCTTTGCCAGCTATACCTTTAACAGAAAGTTAACATATAGGATATGTAAAGAACGCAAAAAACAGAGTCCAAAAACAACAACAACAGCAACAACGGAATGGCCCATTCATAAAATGGGCTTGGGACCTGAGCAGAGAGTTAGCAAAAGAAGATAACAAAATAGCTAAAACAAAACAAAACAAAAAAAACCAAAACAAAATAAAACAAAAAACCCCCAAACCAAAACCAACCAAACAAAAAACCCCCAAACCCTTAAAACCTGTGTTCATTGTCCCTAGTAAATAGGGAAATACAAACCAAGACACTGTAGGATCCGAGTAAACAGGGACATCTCAGAAAAACATCAGGAGGCCAGGAATTTCCTTAATAAGATAAGCTCAGGAACTTTAGTAAGGTAGTGGAACTCTCTAGAAGGGAAAGGCTAATTAACATTCCTCAGGTTACAAGGTGAGAAACTACCTGCAGGTGGGGGCACATTCTGCAGGGTGGACCTTTGCCCATCTTCAGACAAGGGAAGTCCTTGCCACCTCTTTCCCTAAAGACCAATCAGTTTAAAAAGTCACACTGTTCTACCAATCACGTTGTATCCAATGGCTGCTGCCCTGAAAATTATATAAAAGCTCATTGAACAAGCTGTGCAGGGTTGCTTCCTTTCCTGAGGGTCAGGGGTGGCCTCAGTCAACTGAAATACAAATCCTCATGTTCTTCGCATCAATCAGGCTCCGTGTGATTCACTCGGGGGTCTCTGGTAAGCTAAGTCTAGTCAGGGTCTCACAACACCTTTGAGATTCTATTGTATCCCAGCAGAATGGCCAAGATCAACAGAACCACTGACTGAAAATGCCTGGAGGGTTTTGGGGAAAGCAAGCCTTCCTTCACTGTTGGTGGGATCACAAAGTGGTACAGCCACTGTGGAAGCCAGTGTGGAGAATCCTCAAAATACTAAAATTAAAACTACTGATCTAGCTATACCCATCTTTGGCATAACCCTCAAGGGCTTGACACTCTGCAGATATTTGCTAAGCCACGTTCTCTGCTGCTCTCTAGAGCTGGGAAATATAAAGAACTTCACTGTCCATCAACCAGCAAATGACTAAGGAAAATGCAGTGAATGTATACTACAGAATACCAGTCAGCTGTAAAGAGAAATGAAATTATGAAATTTGCAGGTAAATGGACAGACAGAGTTAGGAAAGATCCTATTGATTGAGGTAACCCAGACCCAGGACAAATGTTACATGTTTTAGCTCATCTGCAGTTTCTAGCCCTAAATCTTTAGGGGTTAGTACCTAACTGGGAGTACTTGCAGAAACCAGCAAAGTCAAAGGGTCCATGGGCATGTAGGAAGAGGAGAAATAAAGGAGGGGGTGGCAGGGAACAAGAGATTTAAGGAGGGAAATACAGGGAGTCTTAGACTGGGGAGGGTAAAGGGAGAAAAATATTAGAAAAAGAGGGGAGAATGATAAAATAATAATAATTCTCTGAAAACCTCAAAGGGTGGATCATATTGTTATATAACTACCTATACTTACATAGAATACATATGTCTGTGTATACATATATAGTGTACATCAAAATTTTCACCTGGATTGATAATGCTCCCTGAAACAACCATCAGTTACCTAGTAAAATCCCAATACCAGGCACGAGGAACACCCTTTTGAGTTGTTGGGCGCAGTTATCCAAGAGATTCCCCAAATATAGGCTATTGCTTCTGCCCTTGGTTGCCTTCCAGAGGCAGAAGGCAAGACCCTACTGCTGAAGACACTTTGGAAATAGTGCACGGAGGATTTGAGCTAGTTCTGAGCCGAAAGCCTCTTTACCGAGGACGAGCTTTCACGGAACCAGAAGGAGCCACGCAAGCTTCCAAGGGAGGGAAGCAACCACTGCTCTGACCCAAGGGTGCTGTGTAAAACAACATGGGGCAATATCCCTGAGGATGCAGTGGTGGCACCCACAGCCTTGTGGTAAGCAGCAGCTCTCTCACTGGGCTAAAGTCCTGCTCAACGAGAGGGAGATCCCACATGGTATCGGACACCTAGCCAGAGCTAGTGGAGTCATGGACCTTGGATGAGACGGCACAAGCACCGCTTTTCTAAAATGGTGTAATTCGTAACTACATTCTACATGTGTATCCTTATACCCACAGAAAACCACAGCAGATCAAAATGCAGAGGACAAAGGGCCATGCACTGCTCATTCCCCGCGGGTACATCTATAACAAAACTCTTGCACCTAAGCCAAGGAGATCGTAGCAAAAGAGGGGCAGAGAGATTTTAAGGTCCAGAGAATTGGCAAGTTTGGTCCGAGATTGTATCTCCTAGAAGTACCAAAGAACCAACATTCATGAAGTCTGATCAGCGTGGCTGCCTAAACAAGATGTGGATGAAGATGACACCCATAGACATGCTAATATGAAAGGGCAAGTCTCACAGGGCCTCAATCCTAGCAAAGAACTACAGGCAACTAAGGTATTCTGAAAACAGCAGAAATAGTCGTCCCCGGGGAAAAGCCCTTAAATTGGTTATCCAATACCAAAGTATATGCATACAAGTAATTTTATATGGACCGAGCAGGTTGTATTTATGAATTTAAGGATATACAAAGAACACACACACATACACACACACACACACACACACACACACACACTCAAATGAACTAATAATGCACATGGAGGGTGAAAAGATGATGAAATTTTAACTTCAAACAATAAATGTTTTTTAAAGAAGTTTGTAGTTGAGCTGGAGAATTGGTTCAGGGATTTAGAGTATTTGATATTCTTGCAAAGACCCACTCGCAGTGTGGAGTATAAGAATCATATGTAACTCCTATTTGACACCTTCTGATGCCCCCATGAATACTGAACACACACGGTACTCTTCACACACTAGTACGTGCAAAATAGAAGATAATTAATGGACACAACAGAAGCTTATATTCTAGTATAGGTGACTGATGTGCTTGCTCCCTCACCAGAAACGCACATGTAGAAGATACACTATTCTTATGTATGGTCAAAGCTGCATCAGTGAACAGAACTGAACTAGTAAGAATTCCCACTCTTGAGAATGTCCAGAAGAGGAAATGTGATCATAGTAGGGACCATTTTAAGGAACACGATATTTAAGCTTTAATATGAAACAAGAGAAGAATCTAGCAGATTAGAAAGACAAGAACCAGAAACCAATGGGAGAGAAGGCTGTTGCGTAAGTAAAACTACTGACATGGGGAGCAAAGGCAAGCAAGTGGTGGGCATAGAAAGAGGCAATGAGGGAGAGCAAAGTGAGTGCCATCCAGGTCTGCTTTTCCCTCTGGGGAGCCAGGCCCGTTGTGAACTGGGCTGGACTAGAGGGAGAGCAGTTTAGCCAGGCACGGGTTGGTGCAGGCAAGATCTGGGTAGGAGGTGAGTGCACATGCAAACACACACACACACACACACACACACACACACACACACACACACACCAGAACACCTGAGAACTGATTCCGTTTATTGGAAATATAGGGGAGAAAACAAGTACTTATGTCCCTGGGGAGGTGGCCAGTGTCTCTAAGGTAAGGTTTGTGTGTCTGTGTACCATGGCCCTGGACAGGAGAATTAGAAGGTGTTTCATCTGCATACTCAGAGGCTGGGGAGGGGACCGCATTAGGAGTGAAGCCTGGTAACTGTCAGGATAATTAATTCTTAGAGGGTTGGTGGTGGGGCAGCCAACTTCATGGTGCCAGATTGGGAATGAGGAGGGAGCCAACTGCTGCTGTCCTCATCTGAAGTATCCATATATGAGGTTGAAGCTCTCCTCCATCCTTCCTCCTTAATCCTGGGCCACACAGGAGCAAGTCACCACAGCATCTTATAAGAAAAGGACAGGAGCATAGGGAACCTCACTGAAAGTATGATAACATTTGAGTTGCTTCAGAAACAATCTATAGAATAGCTGTTTGGAGGTTGATTTGATAGAGGCTCCCAGGGCCCAATGAGGATGACATTAGCTGAAATACCCAAAAACGGGGAGAGAGAACCTGTAGAGACCAGCAGTTAGTCCTGGACCTCAGTTGAGGGATGGGACCACCCACCCATCTGAAAAACAGTAACCCAAAATTGCTCCTGTCTAAAGGAAATGCCAGGATAAAGAGTAGAGCAGAGACTGAAGGAAAAGCCATCCAGAGACTGCCCCACCTAGGGATCCATCCCATCTGCAGACACCAAACCCAGACACTACTGGGATGCCAAGAAGTGCTTGCTGACAGGAGCCTGGTATAGCTGTCCCTTAAGAGGCTTTGCCGGAGCCTGACCAATACAGATGTGGATGCTCTCAGCAAACCATCAGACTGAGCATGGGGACCCAAATGGAGGAGTTAGGGGAAGGACTGAAGGACCTGAAGGGGTTTGCAACTCCATAGGAAGAACAACAAATTCAACCAGCCAGACTCTCCCTTTCCCGCCCCCCCCACCCCATAAAAAAACTCTCAGGGACTAAACCACCAACCATGGCTCCAGCTGCATATGTAGCAGAGGATGGCCTTATCTGGTTTCAATGGTAGGGGTGGTGCTTGGTCCTGTGGAGTCTGATGGCCCAGAATAGGGGAATGCTAGGGTGGTGAGGCTGGAGTGGGTGGGTGGAGGAGCACCTTCAAAGAAGTAGGGGGAGGGGAGATGGGAC
>NW_022196904.1:153542593-153587593 GCF_008632895.1 Mastomys coucha | reverse complement strand
TGAGACATCTATTATATGGACACAATTTTGCGGCCATATTTTCTGGGATTAATCCATGAGGCTATTTCAGGAGAGAGAGAACAAAAAAGTATAGGCAAAGGCTTCATTTTGCTTGAAATCCATTTCTAAGAACAAGAGAAGAAAATTCCTATGAGAGTCTGCAGCAATATCTTTGATCTTCCAATTCCCTGAACAGTAGTTTCTGTGGCACTCATGGGAGATCTCGGCACTGTTGTCTGTGCAGGATGCCTCCTTGAGGCATAGGAATACTGATTCACATACCTTCATAGTGTCTACAGCACTTCAAAGTGTCCATACCCACAAAATCAATCCAAGAATCAACCACTGGAGATCTCAAACATGCAAATTTGGTTTCATCCTAAATAATTCTTACCTGGTGCTCCAGCCCACGTTGTTGGTGCAACTTACCTTTGACTCTTTTGGTAAGATTCTCAATTATAAGAAGGACTGAAATGAAGCATGGAAAAATGAAAAGGGAAAAAATCCGAAGAAGAAAATGTTATGGAGGATGTTGCTTTCTTTCTACCATCTGGTAGAACAACATGATGAAAATGCCAGTTGAGAACAATTCACAACACATGATTTCAGCTTTTTGATTGGGGGTGGTTGGTTTCAGTGCATTGAATGACCCAAAAGAAGGTTCCCAAACAGTATAAAAATGCCATAGTCACTGTACTGGCTGGTTTTGTGTGTCAACTTGACCCAGGCTGGAGTTATCACAGAGAAGGGAGCTTCAGTTGGGGAAGTGCCTCCATAAGATCCAGCTGTATTCTTTCTTTAACTATACTCAAAGATGACCTTGGCTTTCTGTCCCAGTTTTCTTACCCACCAGGAGGAAAATGGGTCTTCTACCTCAGGCAGAGGTCAGCGAGGGCTGATGCATGACCTCTTGGAAGAGTGACTGTATTAGATTTGATTAGTCAGGGTTTCTATTCCTGTACAAACATCAAGACCAAGAAGCAAGTTGGGGAGGAAAGGGTTTATTGAGCTTACACTTCCACACTGCTGTTGATCACCAGAGGAAGTCAGGACTGGAACTCAAGCAGGTCAGGAAAGAGGAGCTGACGCAGAGGCCATGGAGTGATGTTCCTTACTGGCTTGCCTCCCCTGGCTTGCCAGCCTGCCCTCTTATAGAACCCACGACTTCCAGCCCAGGGATGGCACCACCCACAAGGGGCCCTACCCCCTTGATCACTAATTGAGAAAACGCCCCACAGCTGGATCTTATGGAGGCACTTCCCCAACTGAAGCTCCCTTCTCTGTGATAACTCCAGCCTGGGTCAAGTTGACACACAAAACCAGCCAGTACAGTGACTATGGCATTTTTATACTGTTTGGGAACCTTCTTTTGGGTCATTCAATGCACTGAAACCAACCACCCCCAATCAAACAGACAAGCATAGCAGAATGTTGAACATTGAGCCACCCCACCAGTCTGTCTTTTGTATTCACTTCACACATCATAAAACATCTCATTTTTCTACCTTTACATCCCTCAGCATTTCTATCAAAAGATATAGTTTTAAAATTTGCTCAGCGCCAAAATTTGAAAAATATCCCCATCAATGTGCTTGTTGCTTGTGGGTGTAATTATTTCTCATTAATATCATTAATACTATGTAAACAATGTTTAAGTCCCACCACAAAGTGTTTTAACAAAGAAATGTGATTAATAAAGCCACTCTTCTTATACTTCTTATAAAATGTTTTAAAATGACAATTATTTTTAAATAGGTACATGTGTGTGTATGTCAGAGAGAGAGAGAGAGAGAGAGAGAGAGAGAGAGAGAGATATGTGTTCAGTGTGCAGTTATCTGTAGAGGCCAGAAGAGGGAGGCCAGTAGAGGGAGTTGGAGCCTCTCAAATGTCAAGTATTTGTGAGCCACCTGACATGGATTCTAGGATCTGAACTTAAGTTCTCTGGAAGAACAGTAATAGCTCTTAAAAGCTGTGTTACCTCTCCAGCTACAATTCTTTTTGTTATTTTAATCTCTAAGAATTCTTTAAGCACAATACTGCATGCCCTGTAGACTCCAGATAGATGATCAGAGGAGGAGGTATATTTCTGACAGCAACTTAAATTCCCTAAGGAGCTCACTGAGGTTGTTCTCTTTCATGTCTTTTAGAAGAAGAAACCATTTGGATAAGAGGGAGTAGGTTAAATCATAAGAACAATTTGTGATATTTTCGGAAGTGATTCCTGGTGATCTGAGTGGACGTGCGCTAATAGCTGTTGCCTTGTGGTTCCACGACAGTAACCAAGGTTAGGGTATCTGATTCCCGGTGAACGAACTGCTTCCAGGGCTTCCGATTTACCCCAGCATTGGTTTGAAATTTCTCTTCAAATGCTTTGCCTTCTCCACCATAGGCAGCTGAGAGCTCTCCATGGGTCTGTTGTGGGAGCAGAGCATCATGGGAAAATCCTCTTCATAGGAAAAGGCATCCACATCTGTGCTAATGCTTCTCTAACATCCAACATTCGGCTGCATACTTTGACTGGTGGCACTCATTTTCCCCTCATCTTCCAAGCCAGTGACTGTTTTCCATTTTTCCCTCTTGCATTTTAAATCCAAGGACCCTGTTTAACTGAAACCTGACACTGGCACATTTATGTTTTAGTCAACAGACACTACGTTCCAAGTTCACTTTGAGCATTTGTAGCTTATTCTGAGTGTCAACTCACTTGCTACAGTGTTGTTTCCAGTCTAAAGGAAGAGAGTTGGCACCTGTCACCAGATCCCAGACCACAAGCAAACGAGGCTACACAGAAGCATAAACAAAAGTAGCTTTACTTGGATACTTTGATATTTACTGTGGTAAAAATGTGATCCAGCCTCTTAAGTTTTTGAGATTTTGTAATCCAGTGTTATGGACTAAAGGCCACCTGTTATACAGCAGAGACACAGACAGTCTTCGTTGTTTTGCTTGATTGGAGCTTCATGCCAATTGTGGACAACTTTGCACTTCCCATGACCTCCAGTCTGTGGCAGTCACTATCCCATTCTTTTTTTTTTTTTTTTTTCCAAGACAGAGTTTCTCTGTGTAACCGTGGCTGTCCTGGAACTCATTCTGTAGACCACGCTGGCCTCGAACTCAGAAATCCGCCTGCCTCTGCCTCCCAAGTGCTGAGATTAAAGGCGTGCGACACCACCACCCGGCCCACTATCCCATTCTTTAACACTGAGTACTCATACACAAGGTATCTCATACATAAATCATAAATCAAAGGTATTTTATTTGCACAATACCATGAAGTCTTATGACTGGATTGCTTTACTTAACATAGTATTCAGTATTTCTATTAATAGACACAACTTTAATCATTTGAAATGCTGTATCTCTCTATGGGAAAAAGAAATCTGCTTGGCATCATCTTTCTCCTCTGACTCTTACAATCTTTCTACTTCCTCTTGTGAATAGTTCACTGGCCCCTGGGTGGGGAGGGGGATGGGAGTTGAAGACATCCAATTTAATACCCACTGTTCCAAGATTTCTCACTCTACATATTGTGCAGTTGTGAGATAACATACAAACAATCTTATACAGACCAGGGCAGCATACACAGGGCCTACACAGGCCCAACCAGATAGGGTCCCGTCCCTGAGAGAGAAACTAGACAGGAGCACCAATCCCTAACCAAAAAAGACATCTCCAATGGATAACCACTTGCAGAGAAAACCCTGATTGTCTCTAACGGAGTTTCACTGGGTGTATAAACTACACATAAGAGCAGTCCCATGTCCAGCATGAGATGGGAATCATAAAACCAACTGAGAAGTATTTTTGTCGATGTTTTTGTCTCATATTGTTTTATTTGAGCATTTAAAAAAATCTTATTTGTAACCTTTTACCTGTGTATTGTGTTTTCACTTGTGTGTTACTCTTCTGCTTTTTTTAGTATTATTATTGTTTTCTATTTTCCTGCTGATTTTTAAGGATCAAAAGAAAGAAGATGAGAGGTTGGTTTGGTGCAGAGGATCCAGGAGATGAGACAAAGGAATTTGTGATCAGAAAATATTATGTGGAAAAATTATTTCCAATAAAATTTTTTAAAGAAAAAAGCTGTGGAAAATTTTAAAGTTCATTTTACTTCCATTTGATTCAAGGTGTAAAAAATGAACAAAGTTTAACTGTTATTCCTGTATGATAAACTCAAGGAGAGTATCAGAGAAGCTGTTCTTCCTGCCTGGAATATTGTATTTACTTTCTCCTTGCTTTTACCTGTGTCCTGACCCCCTCAGTTCCTGATCCTGTCCTCCAAGTCTCCACATATATTATGTCCCCTCCTTAAAAAGACTCCTAAGACCTTAGCTAACACCCACCTCCTCTGTCATTTACTCTTTTAACACCCTACATTACTTAGCATGTATCAAAACTGTAACACATAAATCACATGTGTGATCTTATTTGTTCCCATACAGATAGACGGACCAATCAGGGCAAGACATATTTTGGGTTTATCTATCACTGTGGTTCCATATACAACAAATGGCTGCCCCAGCAGCACACAACAGATAGTTTTTGAATGAATAAATTAGTGAATAAAATGCATGGATATGTTATCGGGTATTAATTTACTATGTACACTGGATTGTACCTTCCTGTCACTCTAACAGGTCATGGGGAGATTTGGAAGACTCAGGGAAGCTTCTCATTCAGATCCATCGCCTCTGCTTCTCCCTCCCCCAAGACTTTAAAGTTCCCAAGCTATATCTCATTTTAAGTAAAGACACTTTAAAAAAATCCAGAAATATAAATGATCATTTGTATACATTTAATCTTATGTATTCTAAACCAGAAGGGATGAAGCTGGGCTTTTGAGTATTGTTTTGTTAATAGTCTCAGGGGTGGTAAATAATGACAAACATCTATCATCACATGAATGCAACACACCTCAAACCTCTGAGACTACTGTTGTAGCTTCTAGGGTGCCTAAGAAAGACAGAATTCCTGGCATCTCTGTCTTAGACCCTTGTGAGCAGCCACCCTGAAGTCATTCTTAGTCTTTGAAGCTGTTACCAGGTCTGATGAGCAGATGACCAGGGCTAGCAGGGCTTAGAAACTGATACTTCACATGGATAATGTAAAAATGGCTTGGGGTCATTGGTCTGTGTGACAACCTGTGCTGAGCCTATGATATGTGTGAGGCACAGAAGTGACCGATCAATCAAGCAATGCTGGTATACAAGATGAATACTAAATCCCTGTCTGTCTCACTGTATATGAGATCACACAGCATGAATGTGGAGGGTAAAAGCCAAGGGTCTGAATCACACTCATTCTGCCTAGTACTAGAATTCTATGGGTCCAGTCTAGTTATTGTTCAGAACTATATGCCTGTCAAATTTGCTTGTGCAGTATATGTCTCTTTCTCTACTTAACAACTTTTAGCAGTGTGACTCCTCTTAGAATATATCTCAGACATCTATGAAATCTTATAACCTGGCCCTAGAACCCTAGAGTTATCCCATCTAACTCCCACACTTGCTGCAGCAAATGATGGGTACATTCTTCCATGGCACCTAGCTTCCCTGTTCTTGGAGTCCTAGAAAGTACTGTTCCTCTTAACTGGAATGTCCTTCCCAACTAGGCGTTCACTTAACATTTAGTTTCCTTGTAAGTCTACCCTAAACTCAACTCTACTATGTTAAGAACAAGCAAGGTGGCTTCTAAGGATACTCTCTTCCTGGTATGCACATCCTGTGGCAATTCCCTTTTATCTACCATCAGCACCAATAGAACATGGTAAGAATGTGACCTTCAAGGGTCTAGCATGAGATGTCTGTGGCTCTGATGGTGCTTTTATGGATCTCTTGTTTGGGGAGGAATCTGTCAACTTCCCATGACGACTCTCTGTGGCTCTAACAGAATGATCCATGAGGGAAGGATTGGTGCCTCTAGGCTAACTGTCAATAGAAGTAAGCCATCTTGGAAGGAGATCGTCTGGCCCTGTAAAATATTTATACACTAGCGATTTCCTCAGACACGGAGACAGCTACCCAGACAAGTCATTCCTAAGTCATTGTATGGCAAACAAACAAAGCAAACAAAAACCTTATAGACTATTGTTTTTTAAATTAGCTGGTTTGAGGAACAATTCCTACATAGCAAGAGTAACTGCTGTATCTTTGTCATGCTGGTCTCTCCTGGTACCTAACTGAAAGAGATCCTACCATCCCAATAGTTTATGAAACCATCCATTTTACTTTCTTTCTCACAATTAGGTTAGTTATTTCCTGTCTTTATGAAGTAAAGTCTAAAATCTTTGAAGACAACAATTTTGTCTGCCTCTTTCATAAAGGCACATGCTCAGAACTGGATCATCTTGACCCAAAAATCAATCAATGAAGGTCCATTTAAAAAATAATGCAGGGCTCTGGAATTTATAATTTCACTTGTTTTTTTCATGATGCATAGGAAGTCTATGAGATAAGTTCCTATCTCCAGCTCTTTGGTGTTTTCCCTAGATCAGATTCAACACAAGATACAGGAGACACCTGTGCCTAGCTAGGCAGGGGAGTCAAATCTCTTAACTAAGCCAAGCTTTATGCTCTGGGCTGAATACAGGATAAAGATGTCTTTGAGTGATTAGCATTGCTTATAGACTTTTTGGAGAGAAGAACTCTACTAGAAATGCACAGGATGTAGCCAAGATGACATTTAAAAAACAAGAAGACCTTGGATAAAATGGTAGGGGATCAGAGCCAAGGAGCTTAGATAACCACCACAGAATGAAGACATGGAAAGGTACAAATTGACTTTCACGAGATGAAAATGCAATTCAAACATGAAAGACACAGCTTTCTGATTTAGAAATCACCCCAGAAATTTGTGCTTGAGCTCTGCAGAGTGTTTTAAATAGCTATTCAGAGAAAAATCGCTCTATATCTAGCAATGATCTTTTAGTAAAACACACGTCTTACCATTCAGTCCAAAAGCATGCCTTCTGACTCCACATACAAACATACATACATACATACATACATACATACATACATACATAGGATGCATGTAAAATTTCATGACCCAAACTGGAGGTGGGTCCATATACACATAGTATGCATGTGTCCTATGTTCACAGCTTATATTTCTGAGTGCTTTCTTTTGAGTTAGTGGGTGGGGGAAACTGAATTCATCTCTAGCCTTCTTTCCAAAAGGCCTTCTCAGTTTCTCTGGTTTGGGTCTTGACATTTTTTATAAAAGCACAGATACAAAATATCTTTTAATCACCGTTCCCAAAAATAAAGAATTAAACATATGCCTGCCCACCCTCAACCACCTGATACGCTCCTGCATGGTGTGACCGTCCAGTTGTGTTGCCTGGAAAAATTACTGGTATTAAAAAAAAAACCAAAACATTCTGGATTCTGAAATTGGATAGGTGCATCTGTTTAGGTTGAGTTTCACTTTGTAGCCTGGGCTAGCCCAGGTTGATTTCTAGATCAGAATTGTCATGCTTCAGCTAGCCCAGCGATAGATCACCGCTATAGGTCACTATATTTGACTTCCCACCAACATTTTTAAAGGGAAGAAAATTCAAATCTCTTTAACTTTATAGTGGGGTTATTTTCTCTGAAAGTAAGTATCTCAGGGAGCTACAGGCTGGTGTGAACATATCAAACCCACAGTTTTCAGCAGCTGAATAATAATGTAAGTCTTAATAGGCAAACAGTAGCTTTCCCTTTCCTCACTCTAGTATTCAAAATATGCACTGACAACACTTTTCTACATTTAAAACTGTTAAGTCTGTTCCCATTCAAAGGTGTTACTACTGTATTCATAGCATCACACATGGAAAGTGTCTCATATTTCTGAACTTTCTGCTTGGGAATTTTTTTTTTCCAGTATGAACACAATTTAGTAGCAGTTCACTGATAAAGGAGGTGGAGGGCCTCTGATGATGCGTGTCCCTCTGATGGGTCTAAGCAGGGAACACAAACCCTCTTCTGGAGTAAAGGAGCATCAAACTAGAGATGAAACAAACACAGACTAGCTAACTAAATTAAGCCCAAATATAATTGATCTATAGAGCGCTCCCAGCAGAAGCAGCAAACACGCCTCTGTGGAATTCTTCATGGGAGGAGACACTCTCAGGCTGAGCAGCCGAGACATAGAAAGCTGAGCCAATGTCCACCCAGTCAGCAACTACAGAAGCTGTCCTTGACTCAAGAGACGGGAGGAGAAAGGGTGCCGAGGTTGTGGTGAGAAACAATAAAGGCGTATTGACTGTGAATCTCCGGGGCTCCAAGCCAGCTCTTCTGAAGAACTGTTCAGTACCACTCTTTACCCACTCGCTTGGCCAGCTGGACTCTGAGGGGTAATTGGAGTAACAGAGGGAATACTGTCTCACACACAGTGTGAGAGTTTTGCTTGAAAAGCTTCTTGGCAAATGAGCCCTGTCAGGGATTTTGAACCAGACCGAGAGGGCATCCCCCTCAAGCAGTGTGGCATGGAAAGCCTGAATGCACTCTTTTTTCTTTTTCTTTTCTTTTATTCCGTCTTCAGTAACAAAGATATCAAGAAAGTAATATAGCCTATAGAGAAACAAACTATTTTACAGGTGAATATAGGTTCATATAACAAATTCTAAATGTTAAAAATTATATTATTATTATTATTTTAGGAAAAAGGTAGACTTTAAGCTGGAGGGATGCCTTAATACATAAGTAACATCCTTGAATTTAATCCCCAGGACCTAGGTAAAAACGTTTGTTTGTAACCCCATAATGGGGAGGGGAGACAGGGTAACCCATAGAGCCCATTACCAGCAAGTCTAATCTACTTGATGAATTTACAGAGCAGTGAGAGATTAAGATGGAGATTAAGGAATGATACTGAAAGTGGTCTTTTGACCTTCACAAGCATGTGCACTCACATACTCATAAACACACAGGCTCTCACACACAAAGGTATAGCATTTAAAATGTAAGTACTAACACAAGGGTAGCGAAATGCCTGTTTCCATTCGTATCGCACAAAACTCAAATAAACCAGTGTATACTATCACTGCACTACAGAAATACCAGGTATGGATAAACATACTTATGCCTCAGCTCATTTATAAATAGAGTCATTTATTATTATTTCATTTGGTAAGTAGTGGAGGGGCATAGGAGACACAAAGATGAAAGAGACTCCATAATGAAAGATTGAAATCAGCAGTATATACTACACCACGAGCATACAACTATGCACTAGACCAGGCTCACACATATATGCTTGGTTCATACTGTAGAACTATATGATTAGAGATCACATTAGTTATTTCTATACTT
The DNA here is from genome assembly GCF_008632895.1 of Mastomys coucha. Classification (NCBI taxonomy): domain Eukaryota; kingdom Metazoa; phylum Chordata; class Mammalia; order Rodentia; family Muridae; genus Mastomys; species Mastomys coucha. Next base: position 153,578,297 of record NW_022196904.1, on the reverse strand, counting down.
AGTCCAATTATTTTATAGGAGCATGTATTTACAACTCATAATTGCTCTGTGTGTAAAATAGAATTCAAATATATCATTACAGTTAGAACCAGGAACCAGCATGTCACAATGCTTAGGGAGTGACACACTGTGAATATCAATTCTCCAATGTAGCACCCTGGACCAGATTCCTCATGCTTAGAGAAACAAAACCAACATTTGACTTGTTCTGTTTTCCTTCTTCATTGGACACATACCCAGCTCCGCTGATCCAGTTCTTCAACAGTGGTTATGACTACATTAGAGAAAAGCTCCAAATATGGCATCGTGGTGCTGATGAGAAGCAATGCTAATGTTAGAAAAGAGAGGAGCTGGCTCTGTTCTCTGCTCTTTTACCAGGGGCTCTGTCTTCTATTCTTCTTCATCCCTTGAGAGACTGACCTGGCATTAGCAGACCCGTTATATATCAAGAAGTCATAGTTATACCCAGCTATAGAGCTATACTTTCTCAATAGAACTGTCATCAAAAGGAGCTTTGTGATATTTGAAAACCACCTTAAACTTACCATTAACCTGCTTCCCAGGGTGTTGATGAGGGACACTGTGACCCATGATGATATGAGACCCTTGGGGGAGGATCTGCATCTCAAAAGATGATGCTAAATGTCTAAGCCTTCTTGATTCTTGTACCTGGAACAAAGCTAAGGTGATGCAGTCTTGCATCACCCGCCAGGTATCACAAACTGTATTCTCTAAATAACTTTGATCTTCCCAATGGCTATGTCACAGCATCTCAGTGAAGGCCTGCATGCTCTTCTCCATGACAATCCTGAGTAATTCTGTGTCTCCCAAATCCATTTCTCAGCTCTCCCAAGGCTTTGATGCTTCTTGTTTCCATAATGTTATTTGTGAATGACCATAAGTACCCATAATTACAATGGACACAGTCCAGTATTAACACTTTCTTGTCAGTTACCAGTGACTTTGTATACATATTTACTTCTCTGTAAGTTACTCAAGTTCACTCTTGTTTCTTAATTCAGCTCTCCAGGCTGCTGCTGGGGCACAGCCGACTTCTTTTGATCACTGGTGTGCTGGACAGAAGCGCTCCTTGAATTGCTGTATCTTAGGTTTAATGTCTCCAGGTAGATTTGAGCATGTCTGCAACACAAAGAGCTGTTTGTGCTTGTCCTCACACTACAGCAGCTTTGACTGTGCTATGTAACTGAGAAGCTTTGCTGACACTATCCTGACTTCACGACGTGGATAGCACAGTTAGGTATCACCACGGATCTCTTCCCCTTCCACCATGCATGCACACCTAACAAAATGCCAGTGAACAAGCACATCAGAGCCCACATGCACTCAAAAACATCCTCTCTTCCTTCGAGAATGTCTGCAAAAACTATTTCATCCATCAGCCACTCGACTGCTTTCAAACACAGGGAACTTCCGCTAAGATCCCTTGTAAAAACTGTCCTCTGAGAGCGCAGAATCCTGACAACACTGTTTTAGGACAAGAAGCACAGGAACTTCAGCCTGCAAGCTTAAGCAGACTGCCTTTTTTCTCTACAACGGAAACCCATTATTCTAGGCAGTTTTCTTGCTTTTTGGAGAAACATCACCCTTAGCATGGCATCCTTTGTCTTGCTTCCAGGGATTTACCCCAGTTCTTATGGGCTTTGAACACATTAAGGCTGAATACTGAGAAGGGTGGTACTCCCTGATTTTTACTGTTGAAATAGTGGAAATACTTTCTTTGAGTTTACATAGACAGGCACAGATGGCCGATCCTATCACTTCCATTTGAAAAGACATAAAGAATGGAAAAGAAAAAAAATCTTTGCTGTGGAGAGCCGTTCCAAGAGCAAGGGGGTCTCATAAACAAGCCCTCATTGGCTAAGCTTGCTGCCATTGGTTGCTTCTGCATTTGGTGACCTATCTGCTTTTGCCACGTGGCCCATTGGGATTGGCTAAGCTTGGCAAAGGCCGAGGGTGGGCCCGAAGGCAGAGCTTATATGGCTGGAAGGCGGGGCTTAAGTAATGGCTCCCCAGAGCCAGAGGGAGGAGAGAGAGGCAGGAGGAGGCAGGAGAAGCAGGAGGGAGAAGACTGTTACAAGGTTCCTGAATAAACTGCTAAAAGGAAGAGCTCGGGTTGCGTCTTTCTTGTTGGTCCAGGTGGACGCCATACTTTGCTGTTATCCAATTCCACATTGTCTTAGTTCCTTTGTTGTTTGGACTTGGTGATTCAAAAAGGTAAAATGTAGACAAAAAGAGTATTATAAGGCAGGGGATAGTAAAGTTTATACATCTAAATGTGAGCGTTAAGGGTTACAAAATGGCCACACAGAGAGTTCAAGGGCACAACATCATTCCAAGTAGAAAATACACAGCATGCAATGTGACTGTAAGCTCTACCAGTAGCATTTGATATCAACAAAAATCTACCCTAGACTCAGAGAAGATAAACTGTTCCCCTGGGAGAAGCACTTCATCACCATGTAGTACATACACTTGATGAAGCTCAGCATTGCTCTCCACTGTAACTCTAGAGTGGGACTAATTCAAAGACAGGATTATTTCCAAAAAAGAAGAGAAACAATAAAGAACAAAGACAAAGGAAAAGAGACTGACTTATAAATGGCAGGCTAGCAACACAGTGCAGTTTGGTCCATTTTCCTCTGATATTCCCACTGTTTCCACCCAAGCTGGTATAGGAAGTTAACACTGTGTGCATCTCATGGCACTGAGAACAAAAAACCAAGTTTCATACCTTGGACCATGGGAAGCTCCTGCTATATTAATTCAGTTCACATAAAAAGAAAATAAACTGAGGACCTTTTATAAAAAGACCATCTTCCCACATGTTGGCATCAGAGAAGTCCTAGAGAAGAAATGGAGAAGCCAGCTACCCCTGTAAAACTGGGACAATCCAAGGGAGACCCATGCACTGGGGTCTCCATAGAAGGATAGGTATCTAGCCACCAAAGGGTTCAAGAGGTTTTCTGGAGGAGACAGAAGTACAGTTCAGTAATGTAAGTCAGAACAAAACAGGAGATTGATTAATCAGAGGGATCATCATAGAAGAATGCATCTTTAACATCATAAGCAAGAATGCAAAGCTTGTTTTCAAACAGCCAAATTATAAATATTACCATCTACTAGGTATATGAAAAACAGATGAAACAGGAATCTGCCATGATAAACACTTTAGGCTTTTTCATCCAAGGCATACACTGTTTTTGTTCAGCCATAACGAAACTGCTATTTTTCATCATGTTTGATACAAAGATATAACATCAGTGTTCAGTTATGAGAAAATGAGGGACACATTTGACCAGAATTAATTTGGGGATGCATGATCACATCTAACCAAATCCAGGTGTAATATTTATAGATATTTTACCTTAGGTCAACAGAAGTCAAACTATGTATCAGGTAAAAGACATGAAGAATCATTAAAAATGAATCAGTAGTCCTCAATTCTAAGTAGAAATGAACTGTTGCAACTGTGACCGAAGAAATGCAATCTAGTTTATTTATTAAATGTCTTGTTCACCGCACTCATGCATGAACACATGAACACATGACAGTTTACTACTTTTTCTCACCTAAAAATATTGAATAATACCCTAGTATGAGATTGAAAAATGAATGATTTGGTTTCTTTAAAAAGGTTGGTCATCACTCTAAATATTCCTTGGACCCAGCTATTAAGTGAGAAATGCTTATCCACACACAGGAGGACAACCTCTTTCAGGGAAATTATCAATCCCGGGGAGGGACAGGTGCATGCTAGGAAACAAAGATTCTAGAAAGGGAGACTTACACAACAAAGCAAAGGTTGCTGATCATAGAGTTTCTTCCAGGCAAGAGGGGGTGTAGTTAAATATGTGTCCATCTGGCTCTTTTGGGGAAATACAAAGCATTTCTTTTTTTAAAAAAAAATAACTTTAGATAAGAAAACAATTTCATCAAAGTAATAAAATTGCAATTTCCCCCAAGCACATGAGCCAGCATTAACCTAGAAGCTACGCCATAAAAGGAAGGTAGTATAACAAGGGGCACCAGTGTTAGAGAAAGAACAGGAGGCTATCCAGGCAAGATGGAGGCTAGAAGTGGCCTCTGTATGACCTGGTGAGGCAAAAGTGTCAGGGTTAAACAGAAATCGATTTTACTGCAAGGCCATGAAGAGAAGGGCTTTGGAGATTCACAAAAAGAGTCAAGACAGACAGCTGATAAGCTCAGAGCAGCAGAAGGGTGACTATGTGAAAAGAAGAAGGCCAAGCTGCCCTTAAAGCTCCAGCCACATGGATTGCCAGCAGGGAGAGGGAAGTAGAAACCTCTGCTAAAGGCAAGCCAGAGATCCCTGGTGGGAAAGACTGGCTGTCCTACTGATGGGAGGCTACAGCTTCCACAAAACTAACATTGGTTTGTGGACCTTGGTGAGGGTGACTTTTCTGTTGTGACAACTCAGAAGTCGAGCTGAAAACCCCCAGTTCAGAGGGCTGTGGCTTTGTACCATCTAGACAAGAAACCTATTATTTTTAATGTTTATTTTTATTTTATGTATGAGTGTTTTGCTGCCTGTACCTCATCTTACAGTAAGTGCCTGAAGACAGAAGAGGGCATGAGAACCTCTAGAATTGGTATTTAGATAGCTCTGACCCACCCCATGGATGCTGGGGACCAAACCTAGGTCCTCTACAAGAACAGCCAGTACTCTTAAATGATGATTCATGTCTGAAGCTCCCCCAAGGAAACCCATTTAAAGTTGAGTAATGCTGTATTCCTGAGAGTGAGTCAGGGACTGAATTTAACCTGTCATAGCTTCAGACTACAGAGACCATCCTGGGAGAGTGATGTGGAAAGCAGGAGGGCCAGGCACTGACAAGATAGAAAGTGTAGGAAGGCCTGCTTCAGGCCATGATGTGTTCAAAGTTATCCCTACTCTCAGTAGGGAGCATATATCATCCAAGGTTTTGTGGCAAGATTTTCCCAATCTAACTGGAAACCACCACAATAACCAATGCAGTGACATCTAGCTGTGATTGTCCTTAGAAAGCCCATCCTCACACAATGGGTGTAGTTCTTCTGTGTCAGTCAGTGAGAAGCTTCACCAGCCCCCAAGATGAGGGCTGCTTTCTTTCCCTATGTCCCTCTAGTTGGGCCTCTCTCTCTGTCCTGCCTCTGATGCATAAAATGAAGTGGAACATCTTGGATAGGATAAAGTGAGAAAATGTTTAGGGAAGAAAATGCTCTTGGTGCAAGACAGCAAGGAGATGAAGGATTATTTAACTAAGCAATAAAGCTTACACAATGGTTTTTGAGAACCAGTCTTCCCTAGTGGCAACATCTCCCCTCCTGAATGCATGCAAACTGCTCTCTCAAATACTCTCAAGCATCAGTCATTGGCCTCCTGGATTCCCCTTTACAATGCCCGCCCTCCAGCTTAGCACCCACAAAGACTAACTGAAACCTAATCCAGAATGCCTGTCTCCTCTGCATCCACAGGCATTCTCCTGCCTTTCCACTGCATTTGCTCCTCTACTTGCCTGGCTCCTACCTTGAGCTTTCTTCTCATTCTGTGCCTTGGGTCTAGGTTCTCACCCATTACCCAACTCATCCTTCCAACAGCCCCCTAACCCCACCCACTTCTACTAACTACCATTTTACTCTGTATCTACAAGTCATACTACTTTAGATACTTCACATATAAGTGGAGCCACAAAGTATTGCCCACTCTGCCCTTCCTGACATTGGTTGCTTTCAGTAATAGTTCACTTAGCACTTCTGAATGTTTGACATACTCTTGCTGTAGATAGATGACTCTGGGTATATGCGCTGCAGCAACAGTTATTGGTGTGTTTATTTACCTGGGTTGGCTGTATATTCTTCTGAAGACAAATGTTAGGCCAGCAATCAGAGCCTTTTGCTGTCACTTACCCTCTTTACCTCTTTACAGGATGGTTTCTGGCCAATGCTGCAAGTATGTGTGCACGTTGAATCCCACAGTTGCCTCTGTAGCTTCCTAGTCTGGGTCTCTCCTCTTCATGTCCCACTTGGTGTCAACAGCAGGTATTTTCGGAGCCCTAACTTCAACACCACACTGTCATACTAACTTAGCTCATGTTCAGTCCTAAAGGAGGACTGACTCTCTCTCCCCTTCCTGTGCAATATGCCCATGCAGGTGCCTAGTGGCTTTTTCTAATGGTGTTGCTCACCCTTTTCCTCCTTATCGTCTACCTGATCCATTAAAGCTCGTGTTCATAATTAGAGTCATTACCACTAAATCCCCATATCTTTGGGCTGAAGAGATGACACAGTGGGCAAGGCACTTTTGGTGTACACCTCCAGTTCAATCCCTGGGACCCATCTAAAGATGAGAAAAGATAAACAGCTTCACAGAGCTGTCTCCTGATCTCCACCTTCATGCTGTGGCATGAACATCCATTTATAAATCATGCACACATACACACACACACACACACACAACACTCACACATATGTGAACAGTTATAAAAATAAACTAGAAATTTAAAAAGTACAAGAATAAGCAAACATCTCTCAATAATAGCTTTATGTGTCAATGGCTTCATCTCACCTATAAAAAAAGGACTAGTTACCTGGATTCAAAAGCAAGATCCCACTACCTATTGTCTCCAAGAAACAAATTTAACTGGCAAAGAATAATACTGAAAGTCACAGGATGGAAGTACATGAAAACGAATGGCAAAACCAAGAATGTGCAGCTATTCTCTACATCTAATAAAGTAGATATGAAAACAAAATTATTCAGAAAAAAATGCGAATCTCCCCAAACTGTTCTATCAAATATAAAGCGAAGGAACAGAGGCAAACACATTCTATGAAGCCAGCATCATCTGATACTCAAATAGATAAGGATACAACAAATCTACAAACCTGTATTTCTGATGAACATAGATGCGAAAATGTTAGTAGAATACTTGCAAAATAAGTCCAAGAACATATTAATGAGATCATACACCATGATCAAGTTGGTTTCACTCCAGAAAAGCAAGGATAATTGAACATAATTATTAATCAATAAATAAAATCCAAGACTTAAATAAATAAACATAAGGATAAAAGTCATGTAGTCATCTCAGTAGGTGCACAAAGGGTCTGAAAAGTCCAACATTCCTTCTTAATAAAAGCCCTGAAGAAGTTGACAAAAGGTCTGACAAAGTCCAACATTCCATCTTGACAAAAGCCCTGAAGAAGTTGAGAATAGAAGGAATTAATTTCAACAGAGAAAAAGATACATAGGACAAACCTAAAGACATGACGATTCTATGTAAGGATAAGTTCTTGTGCACTGTGTGGAAGGTCCATCTGTCAATAAAAAGCTGATTGGCCAATGAGCTGAGGCAGAATTAGAAGGTGGGACATCCGGTAGAGAGATTGGACTTCTGGGATAGAGTCAGGTGCAGGAAGAGAGCTTCACCTGGAACTTTGAGGAAGACAGTAGCATGAAACTGAGGAGAGGTAACCAACCATGTGGCTGGACTTAGAGTAGAATATTCAGGATGATTGAGTTATAAGCTAGCAGGGATGACTCAAAGTTTTGGCCTAGGCATTTATTCAGAATTAATTGAGTCTCAGAATTGTTATTTTGGGGAACAAAAAATCCAGTAGAGAAGTTTGCAATTACAATTCTAAATATGAAAAAACCCTGTAAGACCCATCTCTAAAATTGATATATGACAGGGAACTACTTTCTATTGGTCGATATAGCACTCAGGGTTGTAACTAGAATGGTAGGACAAGAGAAAGAAACAAAAAAGTAATACAGAGAAGTCAAATTATTGTATTTGCAAATGGCATAACTATATAATTAAAAGAAAAAAAGCCACTACCAGAAAATATTTAGAATGGATAAACACTTTCACCAAACTAAGAGGACACTCAGAGACATACACATACACACTCACACACACACATGCACATTCATACACAACACTCACACACACACACACACACACATATACACAATCACAAACAGCCAAAGTAATACTAAGAAAAAAGATCAATACTGAGGATGTCATAAAACCTGATCACAAACTATACCATAGAGCCATGACAACAGCATCAGCATGGCATCGAGCCAACATAGAGGATCAAAACAGAATAGAGGACCCCAAATCAAACCCACACAGCTACAGCCAACTTTCTGAACTAAACTATGAAATTAATAAATGAGGTAATAAACTGAATGAGATAATTCTCAACAGAATAACTATAAATGACCAAAAAAAAAAAAATTAAACACACTAAGCCATTAAGGAAATGCAGAGTAAAATTGCTTTGAGATTCCACTCCATCCTCATCAGTTTGACTATTACTAGGATAATAGATGACAGCAACATTGTGGGGAGACAGAATCTATGACAAGCAGCTGATAGGAATGAGAAGTGGTACAGTCACCGTGGAGATAATAATGGAGCTTCCTAAAAATACAGCTACCATCTGATTCAGCTTTTCCATGCCTGGGTATGAAGTTGAAGCTTCCAAGTCCTCTAAGGGATACTGCTCACCCACGTTTATTGTTGCATTAGACAAAACTGCCCGTGAAATGGAATCAGCTGGGATGTCTACCAACAGAAGGCACAATGGAACTTTACCATACCATGAAGAAGAATAGAATCACGCAGGAAAACAGATGCAACTCGGGCACATGCTGTCAGATAAAATAAGTCAGATTTGGATACTTCATATACATATAATATATATGTAGAACATGAAGATAGAAAGGGGCCCATGAGAGGGAGGAAGAGTGTAAAGCAGGAAAATAACAGGGTGGTAGGATATATGTGACTTTAAAACAGAAGGGAAGAACTATTTGAGAAGAGGATCTGCAGTGGGGAAGTAAAGTAGAAAAAAATGCCAGTGAGGTGGTAAATATATAACAAAGTATATGTATAAAATTATCACAGTGGAAAAAGTCACAATGACAGGTCATGCTGATGAGGATGTGGAGCAAGGGGGACAACCCTCCATTGCTGGTGGGAGTATAAACCTGTGCAGCCACTAAGGAAATCAATATGACAGGTCCTTTGAAAAGGAAATCAATATGACAGGTCCTTTGAAAATTTGCACTCAGTCTACTTCATGACCCACCCAGATATACCACTCTTGGACATATACCCAGACACTCTACCCTACCGGAAGGACACTTGCTCAACTATGTTCACTGAAGCTTTATTCATAATAGTCAGAAACTCGAAACAACCTAGCTGTCCCTCAACTGAAGAGTGGATAAAGAAAATGAGGCACACTTACACAATGCAAATTACCCAGCTTTTAAAAAATTGACATCATTGCCAGGCAATGGTGGCACACCCCTTTAATCCCAGCACTTGGGAGGCAGAGGCAGGCAGATTTCTGAGTTCGAGGCCAGCCTGGTTTACAGAGTGAGTTCCAGGACAGCCAGGACTACACAGAGAAACCTTGTATCGAAAAACAAAACAAAACAAAACAAAGCAAACAAAAACAACAACAAAAAAAACCAACAAAAATGACATCATGAAAATTTCAGACAAATTGATGGCAACGAGAAAAAAAAAATCATCCTGATTAGGTAACTCAAACCCAGAAAGATAAATATGGTATTGTTCACTTATAAGTAGATATTAACTATTAAGTAGATGATAACCAAGCTAGAGTCTGTAGACCCAGAGAGGTTAGGTAAAGAGGAGGGTGGGGGTGGGGTACGTAGATCTTATTGGGAAGAGGAAATTGGATAAATTTTGAAAGGATGGTCTGGTTAGGGTGTTTGTGAAGATGGGATTTGAGAGATCAGGTAGGGGGAGAGAGTGCAGGGAGAGACAGCTCAAACTGGGGGATCATTTGAGTGCAGAAACCTAGTGCAGTGGAAACCTGGAATCTGTGAGGGTGACCCTAGTGAGGAATCCTAGGAGGCCAGTCTCAATTGAGCATCTCTTGTAGCCAGTGATGGGAATGGGTTACATTAGGTTAAGTTGTTGACTGAGCAGGGCTCATGGAGATCCTTAAATAAACTGGGCTGATGCCAGGATCCAAGGTCACTCTTTGAAAACTGAAAGCGGCTCCTTATTTGTTATGGATAGCCCTGGTCTTATATTTTGAGGCTAATTCTCCTCTCCTGGAAAGCACTGCAGAGGAGCAGCAAATCACATATACAGGTGCCTTGTGAACCTTCTCCCCACCTTAAATTTTCAAATAAAGGCTAAGGCCTATGATTGGGCAGCAGGAGGGAAGGTGGAGCTGAAAAGTTTGGGGGAGAAGGGGAGAGAGGAGCCTGGGAGGGGTGGGAAGATGAGACTGGTAAAGAGAACTATGGAGGAGGACGAGGTGGAAGGAAGCACATGGCTTGGAGAAATCGCAAGTCTTATGGATCTAATAGATGGGAATAGAGTAGTGTAGTGGTAGATCTGCCCAATCTAGGTGAGCAGCTTGTATACCAATTAATTGAGCTGTGAATTCATTGATTGGGTAAATTGGGTTAAAAATTTACCGAAACACCTATTGCCAAGGCTGATGTCCACCCAGCTCACTGAACATGGAGAGGGCTTGGAGCCTTCACCGTACTCTTGCAGGCTGCCTGGACACCAACCCAGTGCTAAAACCCTCCACCTATAATCTGTCTTGTCTGAAAGGTGTGCTGGTAGTACTAGTGTAAAACTTGTGGGAATGGCCAACCAATGTTTGGTTTAGCTTGAGACGCCCACACAAGAGGGAACCCATGCCCTATACTAGGTGGCCGGAAACAGGAGATCGGATAGCCCAGAGGTCTAGGGTAAAGCCAAACACACACACACACACACACACACACACACACACACACACAGACACACTTGATTCCTAACGATATTCTGCTATACTCATAGATCAGTGCCTTGTCCAGTTGTCACCAGAGCTGCTTCCCCTGCAGCAGATGAGAGTGAGTTCAGAGACTCACAGCTGGACATAATGAAGAGAGAAAAATCTAAATTGGAATTTTCCATCAAATCCTTCCCCTCAGAGATCAGGGAACCCTGTGGTAGAGGGGGAGGAAAGACTGTAGGAGTCAGAGGAGATGGAGGATATCAGGAGAACATCGCGCACACCAAATCAACTAAGCAGGGCTCATAGGAGCTCACAGAGACTGAAATGGGCAAGCATGGGGCTTCCATGCGTCTCTACCAGGTCCTCTGAAGGTTATGGCTGTTAGTTTGATGTTTTGTGGGAGCAGATGTATCTCTGACTCTTGCCTGCTCTCGAGACTCTCTTCTTCCTGCTGGGTTTGTCTTATTGTATTTGCTTTGTCATCTTTGGCTGCCTTCTCTTGGAGTCCTGCTCTTTTCTGAAGAGGAATTGAGGGGGGAGCAGATTTGGAGGAGAAAGGATGTGGTGGGAGTTGGGAGGAATGGAAGGGGGTGGAATTGTGTCTGGGATGTACTATTTGAGAGAAGAATCCACTTTCAGTTAAAACATTTCTAATAAAACTAGAAATGTCACAATGAAAACTCGGGTCCTGAGAATGGAACTCAGGTCCTCAGGCTTGACAGCAAGTGCCTGTAACACAGAGCCATCTTTGCCAGACTTTATTCTTCTGATTCTTCTCCTTTTACCCATTAATTTCTTCATAAAATTTGCATTTATTTCCATCTGTGTTTGTACTGTGGCAAAAATCTGTGCAACATACATTCCCCATCTCGACAGTTTCGGTAGCTAAGCACACTCACTCTGCTGGTCCCGTCTCCTGAAGAGCTTCCCTTTCACAAGTGGACCTTTAAACCTATAATAGAATCCCCTTCTCCTCCCCAGCCCCTGAAGAGTGTGGACTACTATCAGGGTAAAAATATACATAGAAGTGTGTTATGATGATCTATTAGCCAGACCTTGAAGAATCTCAACAGCAGGTTGAGGAGTGGCTGTAGCCTGAGACTTTAAGTCAAAACAAATAATACCGGTCAAACCAAAATCAATGTATTTCTCTATAAAGACATTAATTCATGTCAGTAGCCCAATAGTTCTTATTCTTTATGCACTTCAATGGAAGTTTATCTATAAAGTCTGCCATTGTTGGTCTGAAGAAAGTGTGTTCAGTTCAAGCCTAGATGGATCCAGTGATGGGGAGCCTGGTCCAGGCATCTCATGCATCCTCCCACCTCTCAGAACTGAGTCTATGACAAGTCACCACAGCTCAGGGTTCTGCTGAGTGGTGAGACTGCAGAGCTCTGCTGACACGGAAGACAGAATCAAGCATGCCAAGCACCCTGTCTAACAGATGATCTGCTGAGACAGAGTGTGTCTTTACTTCATCATTTGGAAGTTTATCTACTAGAGAAGCACTGTGGTTTATGTAACAGTTTCTATTTACACACAGGCACAAACACACACAGAAAGACAGAGACAGAGAGAGACAGAGAGAGCGTCCACTGACCAACATCATTGACTTACACTTTTAATTCAAGAGAAAGTGGTAAATTGATGATTTACTTGATTTCAAAAACTTAATTTTCAGTGCCTTCCTGTCCTTTAACAATTTTGTCCTTCAAGATTTAACCAACTTGTTTGCCCAATAGAAGTCTACCTTTCTGGTCTTCAGGCTTCAATTCTAAGACAAATGTCTCTATTCATGAGTCTCATCTGTTTTTACAGTTAACGCCCACATTTCTAAATGGAACTGAAGATGCTCTTCCTAAAAAGCTGTCCTCATGCAAGTGCTAGTTAATTTTGCTCTTAAGAATATGTATATTAAAGGACTGACAAGATGGCTCAGAGGTTAAAGGCAACTGCAGCCAAGCCTGAGGATCTGAGTTCGATCCTCAAGACCCACAGAGTGGAAGAAACAGACCAAAATGTACACGGAGGAATTCAGACCCACATAGATACATATATGTGTACACACAATAAATGATAATATGCAGTATAATTGTTAAATATTCTGTAGGTTAAACAGTGCACATAGCTAAGAAATACAAGAGGATATTCCCTCTGGGAAATGTTGCAAAAAACAGACTAACCTCTAATTAGGAAAAAAGAATTGAAAAAGCACATGAACTTTGCATTTAGTGCATATTAAAATTTTGTTCAAAATATCTTTCATTGTCAAAAAATTGAAACTTTCACATTGTTATTATCGTTTCCTTAATGGCAATTTATTTTAAATCAGTCATAGGCAGAAACAGATTTTTCCAAGAGTCATGAGGTGTAGGAGGTAGGAGGAACCCAGTAACGGTTCCACACTTCATGTGCTGGTAAAATGGACGTAAATAGGTACTGTGCATTCTTTGTTTAAAATACCAGCTTCCCTCCTTTATCAGTTCTGGGTAGACAAGCATCTCCAGTAAGAAGTAATTCCAGGCTTGCATTCTTAGGATCAGCCACCAGAGGGCGCCAGAACCATTACGTAAAGAGATGTTGCCAGCTTTTCTTTTTTTCTTTTTTCTTTTTTTTTCCTTTTCCTTTCTGTATACTCGGGAGTAAAGACAGTATTGCTCTCAGCTGAAAAGCTGCCATGGGGAGACTGATGCAGAAGAAATGTCTTGCACTGCTCTGCGGTCGCCAATCCATTTACTTGGCAAACTCAAAAGTGAAGCAAGAGCTTGTCCCTGTTTAACAACGTCGAATGAAAGGCCATTTCATCTCAGGGCTGTTAAGTCCAAATCGAATAATACCTAAGCTGCTTGGTCCAAGCCATCTCAAGTGCTCCAGCACCAGACAGGGCTTTCTTCGTTGATGATAAGCACCAATTCCCCTGTTCTCTCCCCGGCTTAGAACTTGATCCTGCTGAGTCCCCTAGCCCACCTTACCAGCTGGAGTTTTCAAATCAAGTGTCAGTGAGAACTGTCACCTGGCTGGCTTGACAATCACTCGGCAGGTGCAAATTAACCCATTTGCTTCGTGAATTTCAAACAGCGCCTTACATGTTTGCAAAAGGAAAATAACGCCACGGCAAAAATTATACACGTCTGCCTGTGGCTTTTCTCTAAATCTTATTTCTGCTGATAAAACAGTCACACCAGAGATCTACCCCTAGTTATCTATGACCAACGAGATCAAGGGCCAAACATCTATTCCTGAGCAAGTCTGAGGATTTGGCAGATGCGAATGCACTTCTCTTGGCCTATGATGGAGGGGTCTGGGAGCCACTGCAACTGTGTAAGGTGTCACCAGACCTTCCGAGGGTGTTTTTATAGTTTTCTAATCAACTTGTTGCTAGTAAGCAACAGTAATTCACATTAAGCAAACCAAGGGAGGGCATGTAATTTAGCCAAAGCTCCTGCAATCTGTTTGTTGCAAGCAGCCAGGATCGTGCTGTGATCTGCCCTTCATGTGCAAAGCTCAGTTTGCACAGTCCATCTCCCATCCTGAGGGGATATCTCTACCCAGAGCCTCTAGACTATTAGCACACTTTTTCTTCACTACATTCCTAACTGGCAGAGCTCACTTGACTGAGGAAGCTGTATTGTCGAGGATCAGCCCCAAGCAGGAGCCACAACCTTCAGAGGGGAGAGAGGAGATGCCACAGTCACCTCTGCGATGAGTTCCATCCAATACCTCCTGGAGTGAGGGGGCTTACTGAGAGCATGCAGTAGACCATCCATCCATTCACTGCCCGCTTCTCAGACTCGATCTAGTTCCATTCTTCGCCCCCTCTGTGGATCACAGCTACACAGCCTGCTTCCTGCCTTCCAGATTGCCAACTTCTCTCCCATTGACGTCCCCCGGGGGGGGGGGGGGTTGCTCTTCCCACACCCACAGGTTTGCCCATGTTTAATTCAAAACTCAAATGTCACCTCTTTCAGCTTCCCCAGGCACCACTTCCAGTCCTTGTGCATGTACTCAATCTCTCTTCCCATCGTCTCCAGGGCAGGGCAAATTCCTTAACCTTGGGGCTCTTATGTCCTGCTCTAATGTACACCCAGAGCCCAGAAATTTCTTTTTTGAGTAGTCTTTTATTCAGTGCTTGGTAAATAACTGATTTATGACTACTTCATGAGATTATTGTAAAAAAAATTTATATTAAATAATTAATGTAAGGAAACCACATGCAGTTCTCATGTTTTCGAGATGAACTATCTATGAGGCATGTGGGGTGTAAGAATAATAAGTGAGTGTATTGTACAAGTGTCAAAAACAGACAGCAAAATGGTGGCCAGGAAGGCTCAGTACCCAGGCTTCCCCCTCTAGAAGCTTAGGGACACACCAGTGAGCCTTCATGATTACCTGTCTAGATTGTGCATCATTATGCTATCAGTACACAAAATCCATATTATTTTGGAACAGGAAAAGGAGGAAAGCATTAATCCAAGGGACAAAGAATGTCTGTGGCATTGAAATATATAAGATGCTATATAAACATTTAGCACCATCAGAAAAAAAAAATAGGCTTGTGACTGGGGGAGAGAGAAGGGCCTTTGAAGGGCTGGACTACTGTGCTCACCAAAGGTCACAACAAAACCTTACACAGAAAATATTACCTCCCTGCCTATCACTATTTTGCACTGGCCATAGACTACCTGTCAGCTGAACAACTTCTTTGTCTCTCACAACACCAGCAGGAGCCCATGACATTTATGATTCCCATTTGTCCATTGCTCAGCCATCAACATTGCTTCATTTATTAAGCAACACAGAACATACAATGCCACCCACTCAAACACACCCTGGGAATGAACTGCTATGCAAAGGAGCAATTCAAAGAGACTATTATGAGTTTCCTAGACATTTATTGAATACTTGTAGATACCGGTAAGTGCTCATGGCTTCAAACTCACCTGCCTAGAAGATAGCAGCTCTACACAGTCTCATGTCTGATGAATTTCATCCTAAAAGCTGTGAAAGTTAGTCATTTTGTTGAATCTAGGTATTTCTTAACATCTGTTGACCTCTTAATAAAAAAATTCCAACTCTTTCTCAGTTTCTGATATTGTATTCAAATTAAGACATCAAAACAAAAGAAGTACCTTGAGGAGGGATGAAGGCATGGTACCCTGCGCCTCTGAATATGCTATGTAATAAGGGTTATTTTCTGGATGTAAATTGAAGACTAAGTACCAACAAAATTGAAACTCACCAAGACTAATTAGATTTATAGATAAGTTCATATGCTCATGCATGCATACACACACAGCAGAGGACAGGCCCCAGAAGAGAAGAGTTTTCACACGCATTCATAGAAATACAGGAGAACTAAACATGGTGATCTTTTTTCTCTATTTCATTATGGGCTGAGCTGGTGGGGAAATGAAGAGATTTCCTTTGACACAGTAGGATGAATACAGATGAGAAGAATGCATGCAGAAGACCAGGGCCCCACACAGTAGGATGAATACAGATGAGAAGGATGCATGCAGAAGACCAGAGAACCCAAACCAGAATTTATTCTCTAGGCAGAATCCCACTCAAACTAGACCCAGATTCTGGTGTTTTTTAAAGGCTGTGTGAACAAAAACATAAGAGTAAACAAAAGCTTAGGGCTCAATATCCAGCCTTCCCCCAGTCCTCCCTAGACAAAGCTGGGATCCTCAGAGCTTAGCTAGAAAAATCTCCTGCAGGGGGAAGCAATGGGGTGTCTTCTGTGTTTTTTCTTTTGTTTTCTTTTCTTTTCTTTCTTTTAGAGACAGGGTTTCTCCGTGTAGCTCTGGCTGTCCTGGAACTCACTCTGTAGACCAGGCTGGCCTCGAACTCAGAAATCCACCTGCCTCTTGTTTTCCTGGTCTTGATTCTAGGCAGAAATAGGAGAAAATGTATGTTGTTCCTTTGTTTGGTTGTTTGGTTGATTTTTGTTTGTTTGGGGAATTGGGTTTTTGTTTTTTTGAGACTTTCTGAACCTAAGCTCAATTGTATATTATTTGTGCTTTGAGAGAACACAAATAATATAACCTGATTTTAAAACTACAGCCGGTGCTTGTGGAATCAGGAAAACCATGAGGATCAGTTGGAAATACGTACGGGAGAAACGGTTCTGTAAAGCTGCCAGGTATCTAGCACCCACAGTTGCATTTAAAGAGGACAAGATGATACTATGTGTGACAAGACAATAAACAATTAACTACAGCGTTCTGTGTGTGTGTGTGTGTGTGTGTGTGTGTGTGTGTGTGTGTGTGTAGAAAAGGCAATAATACTGTTGGAGATAAAACATAAGGAAGACCAGAACCTCCATGCATGAATTTACCAAGTTTGACACACCTGAAGAGGTGTGTGCCCTCCATGGGAGAGTAGAGGAAATTTTGCTGAAGGCAGCACTGATATGAAGGAGAAGCAACGTGGAAGAGAAGCTAAGAGGCTCGGGCTAAGAGGCTCGGGCACGGGTTGAGAAGGTGAGCATAGATATAGTCAAAGCCCAAAGAAGACACAGAAGGCGAAATGGGACTGAGGCCGTTTTGGAAAACACAATGACTCTGCATCTCTTAGAAGCACAAGGCACAGTGTCAAACACCCTAGAAGTTAAAGAAGAGCTGTGGCTGTGGGAAGAGTAACTCACACATACATATATTTCAGTGAAATTTCACAGCTTCAAAAGCAAAAAGGTACTTTAGATGGCCATCTAAACAGTTCATAGACGAGGGAGAACTGTGTTGAGCGCTGTTTTACCTGTAATAGCTGAGACTCACATTTGGAACAACCGCAAATTGCGTTGCATGGCCACGAGAATGAGGATGGAGAAAAGTCACCTCAGACTACCACATTCAAAGTTTCCAACTGAAAGACTCCCTCAAGACTTTTCCAAAGTAATCTTTGTCATAAAAAAAGCCATAAAATGTCATAAGATGACCAGACTGTGCATTCAGTAGGTAAAGGCACTTGCTGAATAAGCCTGATGTCAGGCCCCAGATTGATCCTTGGAGCCCATAGTAGAAGGAAAACAAAATCAGCTCTCATGTACACACATCATACATTGTGGTGGTTTGAACAGGTTTGGTCCCCATAGACTCATGTGTAACCCTTCTGACTAAGGGCTGGTTCTTCAGACCCTTGCCTGCTTCTCTTAACCACCCTCTCTGCCCACCTCCTGGTATTTGCCACGCCTCCTTACTGGCTCCAGTTACATCGGAAGTCCCGCCTGCTATAGAGACTAAGAAAATGCTGATTGGGTCTTTATTACTGATGTACTTGGGGGAGGGGTTTTGCCTCACTTATTCTACCTGTTGGTGGGAACAAAGGGATGGCATTAAAGTGAAGTTGACTGAGTGACCACAGCTCGTGTTGTCTAATTTTTTATCCTCCCACGTGGGTAAGGTACAGTATGGCTAGCCTGCCTCCTCCTATCTCCTCCTATCTCTTCCTATTTCTTTCTAACTCCATATTCCAGGTACCCTACCCCTTTTAACGTTGCTGCTGGACAGCTACACTCGTGTTTGAATACTTGGCCCATAGGGAGTGGCACTATTAGGAGGTATGACCTTGTTTGAATAGGTGTGGCCTTATTGGAGGAAGTGTGTCACTGTGGGGGCAGGTTTTGATGTCTCCTATTCTCAAGCTCTGCCCAGTGTGGAATCCAGTCTCCTTCAACTGGCTTCAGATCAAAATGTAAACATATTGGCTCCTCTAGCAGCACCGTGTCTGCGTGCATGCTGCCATGTTTCCCACCATGACGATAATGACCTAAACCTCTGAAACTGAAAGCCAGCCCCAAGTAAATGTTTTCCTTTGTAAGAGTTGCCTTAGTTATGGTGTCTCTTCACAGCAATAAAACTCTAAGACATACATATCACACACATGTACACAGATACACACACATACACTAAAATATATTTCTAGAAAGATCCAAGAAATGGCCATTAAATTTGCAAATATATGAGTGACTCCCTAGCAAAATACTATAACATATAAATTAAGGATTAAAGTTATCAAAATTGAGCTCAATTTGGGGAAATCAGTGAAAATCAGGAATAAAATCACTGAAACTGAACTATTCCAAAACCCGCATACTGTTTGGGAAATAAAATATTGATTAGACTTTGCCAAGTTAAGTATGTATATTTAGACGTATATGATGTAAAGGAATAACTCTAGTATGACTAAATCTTAAAAGTTATAGAGGATAACTATAAAATCATGAAACATAAAAGCAGAAAACACACATAACATGATAAAAATCAAAACATATCTCAGTAATAATCAATATAAATGAACTAAAGCTCATAAGAACATAGAGCCACAGATTTGACTCTAAACCCATAAAATAGAAGCAGGTACTATTTAAAATAAAATGATGATTTAAAAGAAAAAATGGCACTATATAGAATGTATGGGAGGCTATTGCTTTGGATAGTAAGACCCAATAGCCAACATGATGAGGCAGGTCCTACAGAAGTACTGGGCAAGCAGAGGAAACCTTAGTGCAGGAGAAACCCCCAACACCACAGCTTTTCCCAAATCAGGAAATCTACAGAAACTAATGGCCTCACTGAGCCTTCTGAGCGGCCATTAAGAATTCCTTTCTCCATTAACCATTAAAACAAATTGAGTTTAATTAAGGTAATGCTAGCTAGTCCACTCTCAGAATTACCCCATTTCTTTGGTCAAGCCGCCCACAAAAGCCATTCCATTCCTTGCCCTGAAGAGTCCCTTCTATTGTGTTAACAGGATACTGTTTCATTTATCACTTGCTAGAAAAAGCCAGTCAGATCTTTAAGTGTTCTGAAATTGTGTTTGTTGAGAGTAGTAAAAGATAGATTAGCTAAATCTATCAAGATAAGGTAACATAGGTAAGGTAGCACATCCAAAAATATTCTAAAGTAAACATCAGATACAAAAGAATATTACTATTGATAAATTAACTGGAAATATATAATAATTTCAAACTTCTATGCTCTAATAACAGAACTATCAAATATTCAAAGGAAAATTAATAAAATAGAATAAAAATAATAACAAGTCAGACATTAAAGTATATAATACTTTATATCAAGTATTCATAAATAATTTACTTGGAAATAAAAAAGACGTGAACCACATAATTAGAAGCTTGATCTAGTGGACAAAGTATCTAAGGCTAATCACTGAAGAATAGGCATGATGTTCACTTGGAATATCTAGAAATCTCACTACTATGATTAGGGAAATCAGGCAAAGTCTACCATAGTCTATTAATCTAATCATATAAATAGTGTTTTCTTACTCTACCACGTGTGAAAAACAAGTGATGACTGTGATAAGAAAAGGGAGGAAGACAGACCTGGTAAGATAAGTAGCAGATTACTAATCACCATATGCAAAAAAATAGTAAGCCTGGCTTGTGGCATGTGCTCATAACCTGAGCACTGGGAAGCTGAGGCAGAAGGCTTCAACGCTGAATGGCAGCCTGGCTCACAAAACAACCAGTAGGTCCAAACTCATGAAGAGAGCTTAAACAGACAGTACGCAGTGTATACTTTCATACAAGACCGACACAGAACACAGAGTCAGTATCAAGGAATCCTTTTCCGTAAAAGTTGGCAGACAAAAGCCAATATAATTAAAAGCAGAAATAGATAACAAAAAATAGAAATTTGATATAAGTAGAAATAATTAACAAAGTAAAAAAAGGATGTCTAATAAAGTAATTAAACAATTTCTAAAAAAAACAATACTGATGGGAGAAACAGAATGAAAGTAGAAAAGGCCAATACAAGGGGATTTCATAATCAACAACACATAGCTGAATGGAAACCGAGGATGGAAGCCTCTCAAACAAATAGACTGTTAATACTGACACTTAAGAAGAGACAAAAACTTAGTATCACTAACAGCATGTTAAAGTAAGCAAACTGACATGGGGTTCTACCCCTGAACAAGGAGCTACAGACAGCTGAGATGGGGACAGTTAACCCTTCCCAGGGATGAGCTCTGTGATTGGTTATGCAAGACAAAGTGGTAGTACTGAAACTATATACACACAAACAACCAAACCAGACTCAGCAGGCTTTATTTATGTATTTGTGTATACACATACATTTATACACATATACATCTATGTATATATATGATCTATATACATACATGGGTGTGTACACATGTGCATGTGTACATGCGTGTGAGTAATGATAATAATCAGAGAAGAAGTGGATAGCAATTTGTGAATGAGGGATGACATGGAAATATTTGGAGGGAGGGAACATGAGAGGAGCTTGATCAAGAGAATTTGGGAGGGGCTGTAGGGAGGAAAGTTAATTATATTTTAATTAAAAATGCAAAATAAAAATAGATAAAAATTAAGTAAGTTGTTTAAAATCTTTCAAGAAAACTCCCATGTCTGGAGTAACATTTTATAAGCAAGTTCTGAGAAACCTGTTAGGAATCAACAGGCTTAGAAAATATCAGCCCCAGGGATTAGAGAGGAAACTTTCTAAACCATGCGACACGTCTAACTTCTACAGTAACACCAAACAGATACTAGGAAAGAACAAGGGCTGTAGAGTCCTAACCATAAAATAACTAATTATTTATGAATGTGTATGATATATTATTAATTTTAAATTAATTATATACTTTCAGCTAGAATACCAAATACAGCAATGCCTCCAAAGTAAATACATTTCACAACACTGTTTTTTCTCAAGAAGGTAAAGTTGGTTGAATCTTAGAAACCAAAAGCGTTACTCATTAAATTTTACAATTCAAAGGGAAAAATCTAAACATATTTCAATTTACTAATTAAAATATTCTATGAAATTCATCATTTTATAATAAAAATGGTTTGAAAACCAGGAATCAAAGTTAAGTTTTTAATCTTATAAATGTAATCTTAAAAATTATAATAGAGAAACCTCAACTGGCAAATATCATACTCAATAAGATATATTTAAATCATTCCCTTTGAAATCGCTCTCTTTCTTTCTTTTTCTCCCTCTCTCTCTCTCTCTCTCTCTCTCTCTCTCTCTCTCTCTCTCACATACACACACACACACACACACTTATATAATACCTTTGATGTTTGAGTGAGCTTACTAAGCAAAAAAGATAAAATACATTGTAAATGTCTTAGAAATAAATCCAATTTATATTTCATGAATAGATTTCTTATGTGCATAAAATTTAAAAATTTCAAAGTTACTGAAAGTTTTAAAAGTGCACAGCCTTCTGACAGAAGAAATTTGAGACGTATTTTTAAATTGCATCCTTTACAAATTTAAACAGAGAATGTCTAGGAAAAACTTTAATACATGAAAATCTATGCAGCAAGAAAAAAAAAACTCATTTAGAAGGCTCTACTGGAAAACTAGGAGAGTAAGGAGAAATACTGTTCAAAGAGGTGATCCCACACTGCAGACGGCAGCCCTCTCCCCAAATTTACCAATGCTTTCAATACAGTTCCTATAACTTCATAGCATGATTCCAAACACCCTCATGTAGAAGTGAAGGATTAATGTGATCAAAGTAATTGCCCTACAAATCATTAACATTATAGTAATTTTAAAACTGTGGTATTGCCCTGTTATTTGGCATGTTCAAATAAAATGAGAGTATCTACAAACAGACATATCTCTATACAAACACTGTATATGTCAGAATTAATATGATACATCTTAAGGGAATGGGTGGGTTTTAAAATCAGATTCCCTGGAATAACTGAAATTCACATAGAAAATAATACACATGACTGTAGCAGTCTTTGCTGCTTTGTGAGCTCTTCTTTTTTCCTCCCTTCTCCACCTCTTTTCCACCATTTCAACCCCCTAATGCTAGGTAAGGAGAGAAAAAAACTACTTCCTGATGATTGGGGACATTGAGTTCCTTGGGGTGAGTTGGATCTTTGCCATCAAGATATTTAACTTCTTCTTCTTTCCTTTTAGTGCAGGTCTACTTAACAAACTGTGACCAAATCCAACCAACAACAGCCAACCACCAAACAACAAACCCACCCTGCCTCTCAAGGGCCCTAGCATCTATATACCCTCTGAAAAGTCTCTGGAATCCCAATGTTACACAATCACAGAAACTATCTGCAGTTGGCAAAATCACTCCCCTGCTGGAGCACGAGGCAAATCATAGTCAGCTGCTGTGGACAATCTGAAGTAGCCCCATATCCCACACCTGGATTAAAACAAAAACATATTCCCATAATATTTCTGTGATTTTCAAAGAATCCAAAATGCCAAACTTTTCACTACACCTGACAATTTATTCTAAGGCTTCAATGAGAAGAGTAAGGCTGACTGAAAAAGAAAATATATAAGAATCTCTCTTTTTTTTGTTTTTGTTTTTGTTTTCGAGACAAGGTTTCTCTGTGTAGCCCTGGCTGTCCTGGAACTCACTCTGTATACCAGGCTGGCCTTGATCTCAGAAATCCGCCTGCCTCTGCCTCCCAAGTGCTGGGATTAAAGGCATGCACCACCACTGCCCGGCAAGAATCTCTTAATGGTGTTAAAAGCCTTTTAACCCAGATTAGACATAACAGGGTAACAAATAAGACCAGTACCAGGAATGGGTTTCCTCTTTTAAAGTTGGTAGCTAATAAGGTCCTACTGGCCTAAACATTAGAGGCTATTGCCATTGCTCCTGGTCACTCTCCAAAACTTGATGGTAAGACCCTACTGCCGAAGACACTGCACATTTGAGTCATTAAGCATGGAGAGATCAAGGTAGTACTCACCTGGTACTTCCTCCCTACTGGCTAGATTTCATAGTGCTGCAGGCTACCAGAGGAGTAGTAACCATCAATCACATCCAGATATGAACCATGACAACTGCAACTTTTCCAACTGGACAGACAAGGTATGCCCACTGGTACAAGGATCTCATAAATAACTAAGCAACCACTTTCTGGTTGGAGTTAAGGCCTGCTCCACAATATGAAACCCAAACACACTACAATTATTGATGCAAAGAACCTATGACTAGACAGGCCATAGGCCCTAGAAGAGAACCTATTATTATTATTTTGCTGGATAGACATGGTATTCAATTGAATTCTGGTGAGTTATCATTATACCCATAGATTCATTAGGACATCTCTCAACCCTCATCAGAGAAGCTTCTAGTTGCAGTAGATGATGATCCACATGGAGAACCATAATCAGTCAAAGTGTCAAGAGACTAGATGGAGTATCTCTATCATAACCTCTTCTTCTAAGACTCAGAGATTATTGTGAAGGAGTGGAAAGAAAGATTGTAAGAGCCCGAGGCACAAATAACTACAAGGAATCAGTGTTGTGCAGTCCCAGCAGGGCAGTTTGTGAACTCATATAAGTTTTAATTGCATGGACAAGACCTGGACAAGATCAAGCTGAATAAAACTCCAGCAGTGGAGAGTGAGGTCGGTGTGAAGTCCCACCCCTAGCTAAGGAGTTATTTAAGGAGCTCCTTTCAATTGATTGTTGCTGGGAGAGGGAGAGCCTACTTTTTGAGATGCTTCACCACGCTCAAGTTAAGGACCACACATCCAAGAGGAGATGGGCCACATAAATTGGACTTGATAAGTGTAAGGAGAAAGAAAAGATAAACAAAAGAAAAGAGAAAGAAAGGAAGAAAGGAAAGAAGAAAGGAAGGAGAAAGAGAAAGGGAGGGAAAGGAGAGCAAGAACACAAAGCTGAGTGGAGTGTGTGGTAAGGTTATGAGTCTGTGGGTCTGGGAAAGTTCGAGACGAGGACGAATGCGATCCAAATACCGAATATGGTATTCTCAAAGAGCTAATTTCAGAAATCACAAAAAGTGTTATATGTATCAATTTTAAAACATTTTACCAATAAATACAATGACATTTAAAATGGAAACTTCTAGTTTTCCAGTGGAGCCACTTACCCTAAGTCCAGAAATGAGAAGAAAATATTTGCCAGACTTGTGGTACTTAAAATACATGTAGACTGCATAGTAAGAAATCCTGTACATCAAGAAGTCAAAATGTAACCACTCGTTGAAAAAAAAAAAAAAAAGAACTAACATTTCCCAGCAGAGGAAACTAGAAATGGAATCAACAAATAAAGGACCTCGGTCTCCTTAATAAGGAAGGTAATGCAGATGGAAATCTCAGAGAGGTATCATTTCACACCTGCCAGAAACAGCAAGCTTTAAAAGGCTGACAATCTCCCTGACTTGTGCAAGGAGATTTAAAACCCCATGCATTTTCATGTACCACTGGAGAGGAATATGATTTGATATCACTTTTAGAAAGAAAGTTGCTGTCACAGAATAGAACTGAATAGGAAAATGTTTTACCACCAACCAATGTCAATTATTAAACCTTAGAAAAGTGTAAACCTTAGAAAAACTCTTCCACACATTCCAGGAAACACAGGGAGGTGTCTGCAGCAGCATCAGTCACAAGAGCAAAATCCACTGAGCAGCTCACATATTCTTCAGCTAGATGGAGAATTAAATGGTGATTTGCTCACACAATTTCATTCCGATGAGAGCCTGCCAGACTTGTTATATTCATTGGCATGAATGAGGCTCAAACACATAAGCCAAAAAAATAAATAAATAAAAATTAAAAAATCAGGGGACAATATGGTCAATCAACCTTGCAAATGTGGGGAGTAGATGGAATGTCAAAGGGGAATGTCAAAAGTACTTTCATGTTCTATTTTTAATTGATATTGAAAAAGAAATGCTCATGTCATTGTTATTCTCTAAACACACATCAATTACACATGTCTTTGTGCACATAATACATCTCAGAACACGGGTTTTTGTTATACCCAGTTGAATCAAACAATATGGGACCCAGAATTTGAATCTTGGTAATTCCCTATTCAGATAACATAAAGATGACCATGGCAGAAGAGGCAGCTAATTACTCAGTCAAATAGAGGGTAGTAAACATTTCCAATGTTTGTAAAGAAAAGAATAAAATTAAATTGGGGAGGTGAAGAAGACAGAGTAAAACTATAGAACAAGAGCACACCATTGAGTCTGAGCAGACAAGAAAGAGGTGAGCCATGAGGAAGGACTCCCTTCAAAGGGGAGAGTGAGTGAGTTCTTCCAGGGGAGTGGAGGTCCATCCCCTCATAGGTTTGAAGTCGGTGCGGTTGTACTCTTTAAAATGCATTATAGAGGCTGAGGAGATGGCTCAGTCAGTAAAGTGATTCCTGTACAACCTGAGGACGTGAGATCAGATCCCTCCCTAGCACCCATGTAAAACCCTGGTGCAGAGGTACATGCCATGGAAGTGGATGCACCACGCTGTAGAAGACAAGAGAGGGGCTAAACTGGTGAGTCTCAGGTTCAGGGAAGACCTCCACATACATACAGAGACCATAATTTTAATTTATTTTAATCATCTAGGAAGATGTATTTGGTTATCTAAAAGTAAACAAGAGTAAACGCTTGCTCTTTTCTTCCACAGAGGTCTCATGATGGACATGGAGGATCCCTTTAGACCGAAGGACCTGTTGTTGAGAGCTTTTGGTGCCACTTCTAGGAATTTGGCATTTGTCACTGGGCTTGGACAACGAGGTAGGCTCAGATAAGAATATTAGAAACAGTGACCATGAGGTTTTGTTTACCACTTTGCTGAATTACTACCTTAGGTGATCTCTTTGCTTACTACTTTACTTAATTATTACCTGTGTGAGCCTTTGGCTTATTACTTCACTTGATTATTATCTTGTGTGATCTCTTTGTTTACTACTTTGTTTGATTTCTTTGTCTTTGATCTTAGACCTGACCTTGTTTTTTTTGGATGTACCTAGAATGACATAAAAGCAGGCTGGAGAAAGACAAAGCTGTTTCAGCCTCAGCCCTGGCTGGAGTCATGGTAGACTTTTGTCTAACTGTCTTTTTCTTTTCAATCCTCCCTCCCTCCCTTGAGACCCTGTTGACTGACTGAGCTGGCTTGATGAACCTAAGCTCCTGGCTTTGCTTCTTTGCTCCTCCAGAATTTAGGAGATTCCTCTAAGTCGGCTTTCCTGACCTCTTGAGTCATTAGTACAGGAAAATGATTGTGGAAGTGGTATAAATATTTAAGGGATATTAAGCACAGGTATGAAGCAGCTCTTGTGCTAGCTGTTAAGCCTGGCTGCTTTATATATAGTTTCCCTATTAGTCTTTTTACAGTTGGTAAGATGGGTACTATCTAGCCCTTCCACAGTCTCAAATCTAGCCACTAAACACTGTCTATTATGAAACAGAAACAACAGCTGTTCTTCTAGACGCCTGTGAACAAGAGTAGCAAGCCCCCACCTCTTACAGATCTATTAGAAGCAATGACAAGTTGAGAGCTCAATTAATAAATAATTTGTATAGAATATGTGGGAGGCCACACTTATCTAGGATGCTAGCGGGCATCTGAGAAGGTAGCATTTGCTAAAAATCCAGAACAAAGCAAAGGAAGAGCAAAGCAGCCTTTTGAAGAAGAGAGCTGTAGGCTAGGAAGTGTTGAAGGCAAAGATGTAGCAAGCTCTGCAAGTTTGACCTGGTTGCCTGACACCTCACCAGTGAAGGGAACAAGATGAGGAAAGGCGTTAAAGACTACTTGTTCACTTTCTATTCTTCCATGGCTTCATTGGTACACAAGGATTTTGGGAATTTTTACAATCATCTCTTCTCTCTCTTACCCCCTGCCTTTCTCACTCAAACCTGCTTCCAAACAAGTCACTCTCCGACGTTCATACTGAGTTAATTAGGGTTCCTTGTATGAGCATGAGGCGGCTTATTGACTAAGGTGGGGGCAACTGATTAGTGGCTATGATGAACCATGACATGCTGGCAGGGCCCCTCTTGTGCAGGTCTTATGTAACCACAGTTGCCCTGAGTTCATGGGTATGACAGTGTTGCCATGCTCAGAATTGTGTTTCTGCTGTACACCTCCCCATCGACTGCCCTTCTTCTGCAGTACTTCCTGATCCTTGAAGATAGCAGATCTCTCATGTAGGATTAGGTACTAGTGGAGACTTTTTCTAATGTACTTAAGACCTCACCCCAATATCTGGTATGTTTTAAATTAACACTCTAATTGATAATGATAAAAGAACTATGGGAAATCAGGCACCCTTCAATGATTACTGCAGGAAGCAAGGGAAGGGATGGTGAGGACATTCCCAGGAGCAGCCATGGCAATAAATATCTTAAGGGAGTATGTTTGGTCCACATTTCAGATGTAGACAATAGAGAATTCAGCAATTGGGTTTCCAAGCTTTGATTATAACACTTACAATAGAGACAAACAGCATTGTCAAGAAGAGACTTAACGATATAAAATTTGAATAACACATGAAAAGCCATGGGATGAGCCAATTTCTGTTCCCTTCTCAATATCTTCAGGAAGAGTCAGCAGCTGCCTTGAGCAATCATAGTAGTTGTCTACCACTGTAAAGACACAAGTAAATGGGGCTGAGCCTTTCGTCCTAGGATGGACTTGTCAGTGTACGGCTCACTTATTTAATGATAGAAGACAAAATACTGAGTTTCTTAAAGTATACTAAGCTTCATCACTAGGGGGGAAAAGCAGAATTTGTAACCAGGCAACCTGACTCCCCATTCCTCACTGTTGGTCACACCCCTGCCTATTGCCCTCTTCCCTTAGCTCACCTGGAATTTCACTGTCTCTCATGTGTGATGAAAGATGAATGGAAAGACATAGCATACCTCGGCTGATTTTCAGATCATCTAGACTCTCATATTCCTTTTTGGAAATAAACAAAGCATCAAACTGTGCGCAGTCAGAACCCAGGGGTACTTCAGAGTCCAGGAAACAGACAGTCTGTCTTAAGTTAGTTTAACTGTCTTCAGAAACGAAGCGCAGTTCTAAGGGTGAGCTGAGTCAAATAGCCCAAATGTTGTTATTTAAATTGTTGGTGGTGGTGATCATGATGTTTTGAGTCTGGATCTCACTGTGAATCTCAGTCGTTGAATACTATCTTCCTGCCCCCACCTCCTGAATGCTGAGATTATAGGTGTATGCCTAGACTAGATGTCTCAGCCTAAGTATAGTTCTTACTACAGAAAAGCTAGACTCTTTACTAAAATAAAGCACATTAGGAATGTGTAAAGGGAGTGTGGGATACTGTATATCCTTTTTGATGTAGAAGTCTATAGGGTTTATTTACTTCTTTATTCTCACACCACCATGAGCACATCCCATCGAGCCATCAGAATCAATCCCACTCAGCCTCAGTATGCAGACAAGGAAACTAACACAGTAAGGTAAGTAAGTGACTTGTTTAAGCTCCAGGGATAGAAGTAAGTCTATGGCCCTACTCATTGTAAGAGCTGATCTCCCATACTATGAAATAAGAAAGGACTTTAGTAATAATTTGGTGAGGGTCGGAGAGGTGACTCATCAGTTTTGAGCACT
Organism: Mastomys coucha; assembly: GCF_008632895.1. NCBI lineage: Eukaryota > Metazoa > Chordata > Mammalia > Rodentia > Muridae > Mastomys > Mastomys coucha. Next base: position 153,549,109 of record NW_022196904.1, on the reverse strand, counting down.
ATCTGCTCTTCTAGAGGACCTGAGTTCAATCACCAGCACTCATGCGATGGCTCAGAACATGTGAAACTCCAGTCCCAGGGGATCCAACATGCTTTACTAGCCTTTGCAGGCACAACATACATGTGGTTCCCAGACAAAAACACCCATGAAAATAATAAAATAAAAAAAAATAACCATCTGGTCATTAATATCCTTATAGTGTTGAGGATATAAAATATGGTAGTTTGAAATTAATTCAGTAATATACATTTTAGAATTCTATAGATAAATCATCAATAGGGAACTTTATAAATCCCATGTATTTCAATGGACATTGGACTCCTATTTGTCAGGTCTGCTTCTCTCAATAATAAGAATTTAGATCCAGACAGTTGCTCCACTGTACCTTGGACATGGTCCAGTAGCAAACTGCAGGTAGCAACACATGAAAGACCTTCCCAAGTGACCTCTGTAATCTCTCTGCTGCTTTTTCCCTGCTCAGCACAGGCCTCCTTCAGAGAACCTGCGTCACTAGGCAAATGTGTTCTCACCTGCAGAATAAATATGAGAATCTTGGTGGAGCCCTTTGTCTTCAAGCGAGAAAAAGAAAGAATAAAAAAGAATATGAAATAAGAATGAATCCAGCCAATCAGAGCCCTCCTTTCCTAGCTTAAACAAGTAATCCAATGGTGGCTTCTTCCTATTTCTACAAAGGTAATATCAGACAGATCTCCCCTCACCCCACTCCCCCCCCAAAAAAAAACCCATAAAACCTGCATAGCTGGATTTGACTTGCTAATAGTCTTTTGGAACTCTGAATACCTTTTCAACTGAAGCTGAGAGATTTCCAGTACTGTACTGACTGATGGAAACCAATAGTTTTTTTCCTGAAAAAACAGAGAGGCAGCTGATGAGATGGGAAGTGAGAGGTAGGATTTTGAATGCTTTTCTTTGTCCTAACAAGGCAAACTACAGGAGACAAGCCAAATGATCCAGCTGTGTCATCCTGTGGATACCTTCAAAGGAATCTAAGTCAAAAGGCTGCAGTCCATATTTACCACAGCACTATTCATTACTTACCAAGACATTAGCATAGATGCCCATCAGCATGTACATAGGTACAGAAAGTGTGGTGTAGGTACATAATGGAACTTTATTAAGCCATAAAATGAATGAAGTTGTGTCCTTTGTAAGAAAATGGGTAGAAATGAAGATACTATCCAGTGACATAACTCAAACCAAGAAAGACATGAATCGTGTGTTTCACTAGATGTAAATTTGGGGTATAAAATATAAGTCATGCAAGTAAAAGGGGGGATGATTGTGATGAGGAGAAGTAGCACAAGAAAGAAAATGAGTGTGGATATGGGTCAAGTATATGATATACATGTACCAAGAGTTATGGTGAAACCCATGATCTTATAAATGATTACACACTAAAAATGAACAAAACAGACAAACAAAAACAAACAAACAAAAACTTCCAGGACTCTGCATTATTGAAGCTCTCAAATCCTAAATCCACTGAGTTTTGATTGAGATCATGTTATTCTTAAGATGAGAAAAACCCACGTGCTTTACCTAATTGCTATAGTTGAGTTGCTGTGTATTTGGCATGGTGTGGGCTCATCGTCTCCTTTAACAACCTCGTGTTCTCCAAGCTGAGTGATCAGGACAGACAAACAAACTTTTCTTATCTGAACAGGATAACTCTTTCATCTTAGAGAATCTATCTGACTCAGGAAAAGCCATAAGCTTCTGCCATGGGTTTGAGCTTTCTTCTATAGTCTAAAAGAACAGATTTCTCTGGTAGCCTTCTGAGTCCCATTGCTTTATCCTGGATGAAATGTAGCGTTCTTTTTAATATGACATTAGAGGCATAGAACACACTCAAACTTAGTATCCATTCCAAATCATTAATCCATATGAATTGAAAGAAAACATTTAAGTTTTAAAAAGTCACATTACTGACCCCTAGATGGACAAGACCAGGCACTGTCCATGTTCCCTTAGTCAGACTGGATACTACCAGCCTCCTGTTTATTTCCCTTCATTTTAAAGCCTATGTACCTTACATCATAGCAACTATGGAAACCTGTCTTTGTAAGGCATGGCAACAAAGGGAACACACTTAGCCTCATGAGGAAGATAGATTACCTGGAGCCAGCACACAGTGCTCAGCAGACAGAAACTGCTGTGTTCTTTACAGCACACATTTGAAACATGTTCTTGCATGCTCCTTCCTCATAAGGTTGACCATTTGGTATGGTTTACAGACTGTAGCTCTAGTGAACAAGGACTCGTGGAAAAACTAACATAACCAGGTGCACCATTTGAAAAGAAAGTCCGGGCAGTCATCTGGAATAATGGGGGTATCATGGTTTGGGCTCTCTAGGAGGAAATTTGGGTGATAAATGTCTGTGAAGTTCTTGAAAGTAGTATGCTTGGTTAGATTATTATTTAGTAGAAGAATTTTACTTTTGAAGTCATTCAAGTACACCATTGAAGCATAAAGAGAGATGAGTGGTGTGAGAGTATGGGCATGGTTATTTTTTTGTTCTTTCATAGTATCACCTATACAAAGAGCCCTTGTTATACAGTGAAGCTTAAAAAATCGACTAGATGGCCAGAATAGATGAAAGTCACAAGGGGATGGTATTTGATAAATGTACCATATGATGTAAGATGTTTACTGTGGAAGAAATTGGATTAATGGAACTAGATCTAACTATCTTAACCCTATTTAAACATGGCTAGGTAAATGGCTCAGCAAGTCTAAAACCTTTGCCATGCAAGTCACACAACCGGAGGCTCACCCAAACCCACATGAATGCTACTGTGAGTGGGTGTCTGGAACCATTGCTGGCAGGAGGCAGAGACAGGGGCTAGACACACTTGAAACACTTAGTTCTGCCTTAAGCAAGAAATGGGAGGAGGAAGGACTGTAGGAGCCAGAGGGGTCAAAGACACAAGAAAACCTATAGAATCAACTAACCAGAGCTCATTGGGGCGCACAGAGACTGAACTGCTAACCAGGGAGCAGGCATTGGACTGACCTTTGTTCTCTGTACACACGTAGCAGTTGTGTAGCTTGGTCTTCTGTGGGACTCCTAACAGGGAGGGTAGGGGCTGTCTCTGATTCAGTTGCCTGCCTCTGAAAACTCCTTTCCCCCTATGGGGCTGCCTCATCTAGCCTCAATAGGAAAACATGCACCTAGTCTTACTGCAACTTGATATGACAAGGCTGGTTCGTATCCATGGGAGGCCTCCCCTGATCTGAAGAGAAAGAGAGGAGGAGTGGATGGGTTCAAGGAGTTGGGGATGGAAGAAGAGAAGAACTAGGAAGACAGGAGAGAGGGGAAACTGCAGTTAGGTTTTTGTAAAGTTATCAAATTAACTAATTAAAATAAAAAAAAAAACACTTCTCAATGGGTAAGGTAGGGAGCAGTCCTCAAAGACATTGAATGCCAACATCAAGCCTCCACAGATGTGAATGTGCATATATGTAAACATATAAACATATACTACACACACATGCACGTGCACACACATGCACACATGCATGCACACACTGAAAACAAAGGATTTAACAGGTAAAAGGAACAAAAGGGAAGAGGTAGGAATGGCAACTCAGATAACTATGAGAAGAATGAAAGAAAAAGTAAGAGGTCACGGGGAACTCGAGAGAATACAAGGAAGGGGAGGTTTTCAAGTTGGGGAGACCACTCTAGGTCATCACCTGTATGAGTGTTCACCTGTCATCAGACACTACCTCCCATCTGTAGAGTTGCTGGGGTTGGCAAACATCTTTATCATATGTTGTTTTCCACTGAGTGACTAATGTTGTATAACTTTCCTTAAAATCATCTCACATCTATTTATCAATGCAAGAACTGAAAACTTGTAAGAGAATATGGTTATTAAAGAACAAACTCCAAATAAGAACAAGAAGATTCTGTGAACTGAAACAAACACACCTGAGTGCAAGGAATGGGCAGAGTGAGTGGGAGAGAGTCCAGGAGGGAAGCACACCAAGTGGCAGACTCACTACCTTCTTCATAGTGGATCCTGTGTACACACAGGAAGCAGTTTCTATCCAAAATTATCACTTGGTGCTTAAAGGACTGCAAAGCCCACCAGCACTGTGCTTCATTTCATGGTTTTTTTGTTTGTTTTGTTTTGTTTGTTTTTCTGGTTGTTTGAGACTAGGTTTCTCTGTGTAACCCAGTTCTGGAATTTGCTCCATAAACCAGGCTAGATCTGCCTGCCTCTGCCTCTTGAGTGCTGGGATTAAAGGCATATGCCATCACTGCCCAGCTCATTTCATGGTTCTTAAATATACAAAGAACCTTATACTATTGAAATATTAACCACAAATTAGGCAAAGAAACAGTGACTTTAACATTAGTTTTATACATCTTTAAGTTTATTCTTGCTGATGGCCAGAATATCTTTGAAGTTCATGTAGCTGTGAGCTGGATCAGGTAGCTTTGTCATGGAAATGTATGACTGAGGTGTCTGCCTATTAATGAGCTAGTAAATTACCTAATTGGGTCATTCTCTCCATTCAGCTTTGCACTCCTTAGCTTACAGTAGATCTCTCAGTGAGTGCTTCCCAAGAACAGTCTTTTGTTAAAATATAGTCAGACACTTAACCATGGCTTTTCACATCCAAGCCCTTTCAGCTCAGCATAGTTCTTCCTGAGAGGCAAACACAGGCTTTCACAGATGTGTTTTAAGGTTATTACTGGTTTAAAGTTTAAATACACTTTAAACCTCTAACTTTCTCACATTCCCCATTTGAGGATCCTTAAGTCTTTATAATACAACTCCTTCATTGAAAAAAATTGGCCACCATTTTCAGAGTATATCATCAAGTCTTAGATGGTCCACTTAATAGGTCCCTTCGATTCTCAAGAAGAAATAAAGAAGCCAAAGCCAATGATGGATTTTTGACAAGATATGATTTAACATATAGGACAATAACTGCTACTGCCTTTGGCCATGTTCTCAGGACCACACTGGACCTTTAACTAAGTCTTCAGTAGAACTTTGAGATTCAATTGAATGTAAGGGATAGCAATGTGATATTAATATAATCAACATGAATGTTGTATCAAAGAATCCCCAACAGCTAATGTATGTTAGATTTTGTGTTACCAAACTGAATCTGTTTTGCTGTGTGTATTCTATCAGCATCCTGTGAAGATTCTTCCAGAACTTCCTGTGGACAGACCCTTTCTAAATATAAAAGGCAATACAGAAAAACAGAATGCAAGCCCAGGGGAAGTGGGTCTCCTGATAGCGGTGGTCCAGTATTTTAAGTTTAGTGGTGACTCTGATTAAATGCAAGGAGTCATGCCTCCTTCATCTTTGACATCTGCACAATAATGCAGAACTCTACACAAAAGTACCTGTGGGATGTTTGAGGACCTCAAGGACACTATGAGTGAAGTTTCACTTTGTAGAAAGGGTAAGCACAGAAATCCAATCTTTTTATTTATAGAACAGTTATCGGGAGTGGACCCTAATGCACTGAATGGTGGTCCTAAGAGTTACTGGCTCTGCCCGAGCCCAAGGGTGTTCTCAATGGTGCTCACAATCACATGCTTATCTCTAGTTTCAAACACACATACTGAGTCAGTACACAAGAGAATCAACTAAATTTTCAATTTTCATGTTTTATGTTAAGTACTATGTTATAAATCATATGCTCTTACCTAATCAGTAAGTTTCTTTAACCACCTTAAATCACCTTATTCACTTGTCGTTGCTAAGTTTCTGGTGAGATAGGACAAAGCTGAGTTTTATATTTGTCAGTAGGTTACAAGGGGGAAAAAACTCCAAATTTAATTCTCACTTGATTATATACCTGTTTCATCACTGTAAAGTGATCTTCTATAAGAATCGCCCACTTAAATGAACTAAATAAAACCTCACAAACATGTGAGCATCTACTCAGAGTCTGGCTTCAGTAGATGCTTCATAAATATTGATTCCATTTATTTTTTTGTAGAAGCATGGATTTATCCTCAAGGGATTTTCTTGATATTTAGAAAATCTGATCAGTTTTTCTCCTACCAATTGTGCAGTGAGTGAAGTAGCTTTTCTACATATGCCCCTCTCTATTCTGAGCACTGAGAGATAATTGGCATAGCTTTGGGGATAATGGAACAAACTCTAAATGTCTACATAAAACAAAAACATGTACAATTTAATGTCATAAATCAACTCCTACACTGTACATTTCAAATTACTTTCTGGATAACTGTAGTTTTAAAATTCTATGCAGTTGGAAAATCACCTGCAGTTATTTTTATCACAGACTATCTTTAAAGATACTCTTTGATAAGTACTGGGTCATAAAAGTTATCAATATATATTAGTAAATATTTTATGTAGCCTCATTACCTCCTGCTTTATGATGAGATAAAAAATTCCCATAGACTACTTGATTATGGAGTGCTACTTCCTTAATTGGTACAAAAGTCTGACACCACCCAAATATTCAAGGGAATAATCCTGGAAGAAACCAGT
>NW_022196904.1:153530093-153540093 GCF_008632895.1 Mastomys coucha | reverse complement strand
CGGGTGAAGGTTTACAAACTTCAAAGTGTTTCAATCCTGCATCTATTATGAAGATTATCCTCAAATTAAGCTCCAGTTTAAATTAAAACCAAATGAACTCTTCCAAAGAGTCCAAGTCTCACACAGTTCCATATAGACAAACATGTTCCTATGTAAATATAAAATATAGTACTAAAAACAAGGTCGGTAATTATATCTACAGAGAATACATATGCTAAAGCAAGGATCTGGTAGAAAATCCTCTCCTTAGAGGTGCATTTAAATATCTCAGAACACAAGTCACATCTTTTGTGTCATGTATTGGAGAAGCCAAGTTAATGCTACTGACATCCAGTTTTATGTAGTTTGGGTGTATGGATTCAGTGAATCCCCCCACCCTCCCTGTTTTACCAGAGTCTTCTTTTCCACGCTAGGAGTTCAGGGCTTCCTAAATCTCCTCACCAACACTGAAAACAGTGCCCACTTATTGCACAAGAAGCTCCCAAAAGGAAGACATGGCCTTCTACAGGGCAATTGTTGCTTATATTCTCCTTAGAGGCAGAAATTATTCTCCTATTTTGTAGATTGGAAAGATGAGGCTGTGAATGACCCAGTGACTTGTCTACAGTTCTGGCTAGTCCAAGGACTAAGCTGTGAGTGTGACTATAAACTATCCTCTGTGTGTTTACACCAGTTATGATGTATTTATCATAACTATGTGGATATTCATTTCTATCTGAAATTATTGTCCACATCTGTTTTTAAATTTTGGTTACAACCAATAAGCCTCAGATGCATAGGGAAACCAATATTCAGTACTTGAACATGATCCTTAGAAATCCTAGCAAAATTAACCTCTCCAGGAATAACATGCCTTGGAAACTGACTGGTTTTATCATACAAGGAGGGTAACATGGGAAACCACCTCTGCATATCTGACTTATTTGTTGCCATTGGTGGTGTTTTTCTCTAATCTAAGGGGCTGGTAAATAAAATTTACCATTTCATGAAATGGGAATCTCATTTTATTTCATGAATATAGGTTAGATAGATCTCTCTGGAAGGTAATTGATATAGTTAAAAATAACCAAACTGATCAATTTTGATTCTAATTTTGTTTAGATTGTCAGATAGTAAAATGGGCCTCAAGGTAACCTGAAGCATGATTTAAAAAATAACCCTAGTCTGTAAGAAAGTTTGCAGTGAATTTAAGGACGAGATCTTAATCTGATAACTAAATTGTGGTTAATAAGTCACTAAATGCAGAGCTCAGGAAAGGGTTTACCTGTACTCAGGGAGGCAGCGGTACCTGTAGCCCACATCAGCATTACTGAAAGCAATGGCCTTGAAAGAATAGTGGCTGCAATAACATCAGCACCATCACCACTGAGCATGTTAAAGATGCTGTGGCCCCTGCCCAGGACCTGCTCAATTATAAATCCTAGCGCTTTGGCCAGTACTCTACATCCCACTAACCCCTCTCAATGGGCATCTTGCAACTTTGAGAGCCAGTCGGGGCTTGCAAACAATAGTGTTGGGGGCAGGGCTGAAACATAGCCATGCCAGGTTCTATCCTGGGAACATCAAGGTATAATGGATGAGGTGACATAAGGTACCCACCCTACACACACAGAAGTTGCCTAGGAGACTCTATTGTCTCAGTCAGGGTCGAGGCAAACTGGCCTGTTCTAACAATGTTCTAAGGAGTACTAACACACATACAGTATCCTCCCTGGGGGTTGGGGGTAACACACACATAAAGCAATTTGGCTGAGCTGAGCACACGAATACTTTCCCTTTCCAAGTAACTCTGACCTCCAGAGAGTTCAATTACTGCATCTATTCCATCCTGACAAATGGAGCTGTGCTGGCTAACGTCGTAATAATAAGGAAATCGGAAACAGCTTCCAGGATGAGCTTCGCCGATCCAGCTGTCTTAGAGAACATCACTAGACACACAAAGACCTAAGGAAAAGACGGATGTCCAATTTTCAACCAAACAATCCAAATACACGCAAGGAAGGGCTTGTAACTCGCAAGTCTCCACCATCCTGCTGCCGGCATGCCAGACAATTAGCAAGTGTAAAAATCACCACCCATTCATTGATTGCTACCAAGCAATACTCTCACATTTAGTGATGCACATCTAAGAAAATCATGTTGCTCCCCGAACTGTCAGCTTATAAAACTCAAAGGGCAGCACCAGCCTATGGGATTGTTCCCTTACCCACAGGGAGTAAGATAGCTCTAGGGCTCCAGGGGACACCTGGAAGAGCAGAGCACCACTTCCTGTCTGTAATGTCTTTTCTAAACTGACTAAACACTTATGCAAAAGAAGTTTCCATTTTTGCAGTTTAAAGTGACAGCAAAACTAGTATGCTTGTGTGCTTCTTTTCCCATAATGTTATACCTAGACTTATCCTTCCCATAGATCTTATCCACCTTAGCATTTGATCTTCTTTTCATTAATTATTAAGTGGAGATTTTAAAGGATGCATATGTTGGCTTCTCTTCTCTTCTCTTCTCTTCTCTTTTCTTCTCTTCTCTTCTCTTCTCTTCCCTTCCCTTCCCTTCCCTTCCTTTTCCTTCCCTTCCCCTCCCCCTTCCCTTCCTCTTTCCTCCCCTTTCCTCTCCCTCCCCTCTCCTTCTCTCCTCTTCTCTTCTCTCCACCCCTGCCCTCCCCTCTTCTCCCCTCTCCACCTCTCCCCTCTCCTCCCCTCCTCTCCTCTCCTCTTCTCTTCTCTTATTTTTTCTTTTCAGACCAAATTGCCAGAATTATCATCCTGATATTTGGGGGCCATTACTGAGTAAAGGGTTACTTGAGCACAAGCATTACATCACTGCTATGGTCAATCTGATAAGCAGGTGTCTATTAAGTAACTGATGGCAGCTATCATCAACAAGTTTGTGTACAATGGTTGGAGAGGATGAACTGAATCCTAGGGAAGAATGGAATAGGATGGGAAAAAATACAGTAACTCTTTAGAATAGCAGGCAGAAGTTTATAGAACTCTAGAATTTTTCCATTTCATATATTCTGACCACAGTTGATCATGAGCATGCTATTAGGAGAGGCTGATGCTATTTTCTTTCAGTATTTGCTTCTTATTTCACTGTGAGAAAGGTAGTGACAAAGACATGTGAAAAGCATCATTCCCTGCTGCCTCTGAGACTGGACACAGAACCAGGTCAGTGGAAAGCTGAGAATGAAGCCCCCAAGGCCTGGAGATCTGGCATGTGGATTCCAGCAGCAGCACCCAGGAGCTCTTCAAAATGGAAGCTTCTCATGCCTACCACCCCGCATCTTCTGCTCTGTAGTCCATTGGAATAGATGTTCTAAATCTCCCAGTCCCCTCCTTCCATCCCTGTGGGGGTTGGGAGCCTTATGATGAACAGTACACAGCCTGGCCACGTCCAAGAATTTTTTTCATCAAATTCTCTCCAAGAACCAACCAGAAGGAGTGGACACATAATATGTCAAGTGAGCACTTTGAACTATGGAGTTAACAAGACTCAGTAAAGATTTTCCCATGAGGAGAGCTGATTGTGTTCATCAAGATGAATGTTTATCTAAGGCCATGACTCAACTAAAGCTCTGTTTGTCTTACAATGTTCCTCTAACTGACACCTGCTGGTCTGTGGATCTTGACTTGCCCTAGTAAGAGACAACAGTGATATCACTTTTCATGATCAATCTCTTTGGCTAGTACTTAACTCTAACTGGGCCCTATTTTTAATACTAGATAATTTTTATATAACAACATCTGTGCTTATTTCATGTGTTTATTTCACATCCAAACAACTGAATATCTTTCAAAGTATGCAAACAAGACAACTGATCATGGGGTTTGAACAAATGAAACTTATGCAAAAGAATCCATACTGCACCAACCACTTTTAGTCTGAAAGTAGAATATGCCAATAGACATGCTGTTACATTTTTTAAAAACTAAGTTAGTTCTCAATGTTTAATAAATACCCACTTTTACATACAAATGTGAAGCTTGACTTTCATCTGAAATACTAGAACACTGGGCAAGAATTGTGTCTCCCAAGAGAGGACCACACAGCAGGGTGAAGATCATGGCTACCCACATAACCTACAGCTCTTTGTTTTCTTCAGTGTTATACTAGGGTTTGTGTTGTCACATAGTAAACTAGAAAGCAAGACAATTTATGCCCAGTTTTATATCAAAATTAGGCAGATAAAAACTCACATTGCCTTGAACTTCAAGAAACAGATGAGAACAGTTTTTTAATGGAAGTGCAAAGTCTTCCTGGGGGAGGATGAAAAGGTTCCCAGGGACCTCCATGGAAGAGCTGGGGGAAGGACTGAAGGAACTGAAGGGGATTGATGCCCGTAGAAAGAACAGTATCAACTTCAACTGGCTGGACCACCCAGAGCACCCGGACTGGACTACCCACCAAGGAGTGTACAGGGAATGACCCATACTTAGCTCCAGATACATGTGTAGCAGAGGATGGCCTTATCTGGCATTAATTCGAAGAGAGGCCCTTGGTCCTATGGAGGCTTGGTGCCCCAGCATTGGCAGGGAGGGGGGGTTGGAATGCTGGAGCGGTGGGGTGGGAGTGGGTGAGTGGGTGAAGGAGCACCCTTATGGAGGCAGAGGGGAAGGGAGACAGGAAGGATGGGATCAGGGGATTATGGAGGAGTAACTGGGAAGGGGGAATATCATTTGAAATACAAACAAATAAAACTATTAATTTAAAAAAAGAAAAAGAAAAGGTGGTAAAGATTAAGGAGACATAAGACAACATAGAAGTCACTCACTGAAATAGGACAGGGAATCAGAAATTTCAACTGAGCAAATAATGTTTGTTTTCCTAGAGACATCCCAAGTAGGATGCTAAAATCACCAGGGCCAGGATTCTTGTAATCCTAAATTTGAGTATATGTGCACTGTTCACAATCCCAATAACAGCACCTCACAGAAACACCTTATAATGGAATGTATAGAAAGACATTCTTCAAAATTAGAGACAAGTGCATCAGTTCATTTTATTTAATTTTCAAACTCTACCTAAATTCTGTGCTTTGGTTCATATTTAAACCCTGCTGTAAATGACACCTTGAAGCAATGTTAATTTAAAAGCTCCAGAATTGCGTAAATAGTTGTTGTAGACATCTAGGTGCGATTCTCTTGAGAAACCAGTACCTGTGTCTTAAATGCATACTCAAGTTTCTTAAAAACCTCTTCCCTTCCTTGCCTCCCCCCCCTCCCCTCCGCTGCTCTCCTCTCCTCTCCCCTCTGTGTATGTATGTGCAGGTATGTGTCAGCCTAACTCAATAAGCTTAAGCAGGTACCCTTGTTCATTATAAACTTAACTTTGATTCACTCTTCTTCATCCTACAATTCTCTTCTGCAACAGTCAAGGGATCCAGTTTTGGCTTTGTTTGAGTGGAGTTCCCTTAGGAGGAGAAGGGAACCCCTCAGGCTTTGGGAAGCTGTGTTGGGCTGTATCCTCCAGCCTACATGTTCAGCATGTAAGCCAAACATCTGTTCTGAAAGAAAATGACTGAAGGTTACAAAAACATCCTGACTAGCTTTATCCACAGCCCTCTCTGTCAGGCCCCCATGGACACTTGTATACACCACCACAGTTTTGGAAATAAACTATGACCTCAGATTCAATTAAGACACATGTGTTCTCAAAATTAACTGCACATCAGTGCTACTAGGAGAAATGCAAACATAATGATGCTCGGGTCTCCGCCTCAGAGGATTTATTTTAACCTGGTTGTGTCATGACCCGGATTTTTTTTCAGCCTCCACAGTTGGTGTTGATGCATAGGCAAGAGGTGAGGATAATCTACCTAAGAGAAGTGGAAGTTGGAAGTTCTCCTGGCAATTTGAGACATTTTAGGGACCCTGCACAATCTCTCCCTCTCCTAATAAGTTACTTTATAGGATCAGCTGATGAGGATTTAGCTTTCCATTCTAGCTGCAAAAAGGAAACTGAAAGCTGAGTCCTACACACACACACATACACACACACACACACACACACACAAAGAGAGAGAGAGAGAGAGAGAGAGAGAGAGAGAGAGAGAGAGAGAGAGAGAAACACACACATACACACACACTTCTCCATTCAAACTGACAGTGAGACCTTCCTACAGAGTCTGCCTGTGAGGCTCATGCACACACACACTGTTTTCTTTGTGTGGTATTTCAAGCAGAAATGAGGGAGCTACATGGCTTTATCACTTAGTAACTATCACCATAGCTTATGTGGTTGATTACAGGTTAGCAAATGAGGATGCAGCAGCTAAGCTACCAGGATCCTACATAAGATTGTGGATAAATTCCAGATTGAACAGAATCCCTAAAGACCTATTTTTTTTTTTTTTTGTAATACAACTCAACCAGGCCTTCTTTATCACACAGATCTTTGAGGCTGGGGCTGAATGACTGGAATATTATTCTACAAAGTATCCATTTATGGCCAGGGTCTCCAGAGAAATGCTCCCTAGAGTGAGGGAAGACAGCCTTGCACCCTTTCTTCTGTTCATTCTTATCCTACTGTCTCCTATTTTTGGTAAGTTCTAGATAAAGAGAGTACGAAAGTTTCTCTCCACTGGTAAGCTTAATTTAGAGGTTTTTAAAAAAAATTTAAAAATCAAATAACTTTGGAAAAAACAGATTATGGATTATCTTATATTAATATCTATAATTTAACGTCTCTTTTCAGATAAAAATTTCACGAATCGCTGGAGTACCTGTTCAAGGCTGTTTCCATAGCTAGTCTTAGGCACCAATGGTTAGCCTGAAAATTCTCTTTTGACATTCCTGTGGAACATAATTCCACATATTGTGGGACAGTAGATGGTGCTAGGAAATTTGGTAAGGTTGAGTCCCCAGCACCCAGGCACCCACCTGAGATGGTAGGCAACTCCCTGCCCTCTACCAGATTCCTGGCCTGGAACACGGGCCACAGTGTATCCTTTTGCAGATTAGATTGTTCCCAGTTCTTTGCTACAATAAATGCTGTGCTGAACATTTCATCACTGAGACGAATTATATTTACTTTTACTTATGTTACTTCTCAATATGCTTATGGAATAGAGTTATGGTGTCCAGTTCAGAGCACCTTCACCAGGGTGAGCTTCACATGGATCAACATGCTGAGAGGCCTTGGGCTCCTGGCTTTCCAGCCTCCTCCCTGGTGTGGTCCCTGTCTCCTTATTTCATGCCCCTTTCTCTTCCCTTTACTGTGTTTACTAATATAATAGCTGCCTCCATCTTCTCATATTTGAATGTTTACTTATAAACCCTCCAGTTAAATTCCCTAGTTTTTTTTTTTTTTTATTCCTTGGAGCATCTTCTATTTCAGACTTTTAAAATCTAAAGTCTGACTAGCACTTGATTGCATTTCATTTTATTTTTACATATGTACTGTAAGTTTTGAAAGGTATTGTAGCAAGTTATATAAAATATATGTCTAACTGAATTGGGCCCCAAATTATTAACTGCTAATTATTTCATTGTCCCCTCTCCTTGTCTTTTCTCTCTTTTAAATGAGAAAGACTGTGTACTATAACTGTACTTATTCTGTGGCTTACCTCTTGTTATCTCTTGTTATCGCACATCTCTTACATAAGAGCTTCATTCTGAAGATCTACTTTGAATGCATGGACTTATTTATAAGCTTCAATTTTCAAACTAGAAGCATGGTTGTTTACTCTTACTTTCTTTTTATTATTTCAGTGAAATTTTATAAAAATGGGCACTTTCTTTGCTGATTTTAGGTTGCCCATATTTGCTATGATAAATTAGTATTCCTACTATAATTTTCATCTTATTTCCTAAATAAGGCATTTATCTTACATGTCTTTTAAAGTAATATATTATTGATTCTACTGCAACTCTCTCTCTCTCTGTAAGTGTGTGTGTGTGTGTATGTGTGTGCTGAGCCCATGTGTATGCTGCAGCCAACAAAAGAGGATGTGGAGCGTCTGGCTCCATCAGTCCCTCAGACAGGCACTCCTCCTGAATCTGAACTTGCTATCTGGACTAGGCTGGTTGACCAGTGATGTGCATGTTTATATTCCCTAAGTGCTGGGGTTACAGACATGGACAGTCACACCTGGCTAATTTCATGTGGGATCTGGGGATTTGAACTAAGGTCTTCATGCTTGTGCCTGTGTGAGAATTTATATTTGAGGTTGACATCTGGCCTCCACATTGCATGCACACAGACACATGCAACTGTGTACATGCAAACACACATCCACATCCATGCTCTTCCTCCATGGAGATAGCTTAAAACAACAGCAGTTAGAACCTGCCTTGTTTGTATACATTGTCATTGCCTAAGTATAAGGGTTAATTGAGCATGGATCCTGGAGAACCAAGGGGAAGGTTAGTAGGAGTGTTTATGCATCTAATTTAATCATCAGTTTATGAGTATTACATTTATCTAGTCTGGTTAGCAATTCTAGCAGAATCTAGTTGTCATAACTATTTAATGATCTGGTATCACTTCATTATAGTTTCCATCCTATGGGAGATCTTTAACACCCTTAAATTAAAGGAACTAATCACTTTCTCTCTGCAGCGTCAGTGGGGTTGGACTTGTTCTGACTCCAAATGAGAGTTATTTTACACCTCAGCAAACAAAGTAATAGGGGCTTTTTGTATAAGTAGAACTGCTGTGTTTTGTCATTGAAGCTCAGATTTCGATGCGAAATCAAGGCAGTAAGCCAAGTAAATTCTCAATGAAAAGAAATAAAGACTTTGGTGTTCCTGTTAAAGGTGCACCAGTCGTCAGAGCATGAGATCACAAAGATAGCTTTGATGCACTGAGATCTGGACTGGCAGTAAATCATGTGCCTCTCTGTGTCACCCTCCAAGGATGTCTGAGAACATATCCTTCCAACATTAGCAGATATCATGACATAAGAGTGATTGAGTTTTTAATAGGCTATCAAGAGTTTTCCATTTGTGAGAACCTGTCTACGTCTCCCAAATATTTGAATGTGTCACTATATGTTTCAAAGGTTCTCCAGAACTACCCTAAGAATCAGTTTAACATGTGGTAAACATACCTATTACCAATTAAAATTTACACTTAATCTTTTAATTTGTGTTGAATAAGTGTAGATTCTCCTAATGTTTTACTTTTTTACCAAAAAGAAAAAAAAAAGACAATTTGTCAGTTGTCCCATTTCCTTATAGCTATAACATGTGCTGTATTTGTGGTAAATGCTCCATTTGCTTTGTTGGCATTAATACAAATAAATCCAATGTCTCACACAAGCATATCTTATGCTTTTAGAAGAGATTTTTCACTGCAAGCAAAATAGGGGTGTAAAAAATGTTACAGTAGAAACAAAACAGGGGGTTAAACTCGATGCTAGGGTACCCAGTCCTTGTGAGAGAAATGACAACAGACAGGGGAGACATTGGGCACAAGGACAAACACAGCTGCAGCTTGGTGATGGTGCCTCCTGCTGGTCAGATGCCCCAGTGTGGGGAGATTTTCTCTAAATTACTGTTGTTTCTACTACAGCAAAAATGAAGGTCCTAGAGCATTTGCCTACACAAGTGTGCTGACCAGGGCTCTCTATCATCAAAGACTGGCAGTCATTGTAAATATCACTTGCAATGTAGTTTTGACAGGTCTTCCTTTTGTGGGGACCCTAAAAGGGGGGTCTGGTTCACCATGATTTGAGATGGAGAAGGAGTCATCTCCTACCATAATTATATCATACATGCCTCATAAATATTCATAAAAATCTATTTAAAGATTTGGCAACACAGATCCTGACAGGGCGCTTCCTACCTTAGGCTCATCTCTCCTCAGGTTGCGTTGCTTTGCTTGGTCTTACCGAGTAAACTTTGGCTTGACTCACCTATGTCTATTGAGTTAATTATTTCTTTTTTGAAGACAAGAGCCAAGAGAGCCACCTACACATACCATCATTGCCATCACCACCAATATCACACCACCAGCAAAAGCATGTTGTTCATTACCACCGAATTACCACCACCACCAC
>NW_022196904.1:153496332-153529795 GCF_008632895.1 Mastomys coucha | reverse complement strand
ATCACCACCATCACCACCACCACCACCACCACCACCACCACCATCACTGATAGAGTAAAGATGAAAATGCTGAGTTATTTGGTAGACATATGTAAATGACTCAAGCCACACATCAAAATAAAGTAGGAGGTTGGCAAGATCTGCCACAATTTGAATTCCTAATGCTGGCTTCCTAGCTATTTTCTTGTACTTACAATTTTGGTGTAATTCTGAAATAATGGGCTTATGAACAATGCACTGCACTTACTAAACATTTTGGAGGAACACATAACTTGAATACCAAGTTCATTGTTTCCATTTTCTCAGAATTACAGCCTGCCTGCAGCCAATATGCTGACATGTTAATTTGTAACTGAAAGGCACACACGTTCATTTTCATCAGAATACCATGGAAAATCATGGTAGGGTTGACAAAGATGAGAGCAGGGAGAAAAGAGGGCCTCAGCATGATATCTGCTTTCTTCCTTTCTGAGGGTGATTTGTGGACTAAATGTGGAATAAAAGATTTACATCACCATTCAGACCACAGACAACAACTTCATAACGGAAAATAAACCTTTAAGAAGTTGTCATCCATAAAAGAAACAGGCACGGAATATTAAGAGGGATGCAAAAGTGCTAAGCTATTAAGATTTGTAAGCCACCCAAATAAAATGGTATATAATTATAAGGTTGGTCTTAAGTACATACAACCTGGATGTATAGCAATCTCTGAACTTGATTGAAGTAAGAATGAAAGCAAAATGTTGGAATTTAACATAAGCTGTCATGCTATTATATTTAGATTTTCTCAACAGAAACAATACATAAAAACATTAATCTAGTCTTAAATTTATCATAATATTGGAAACTGAAACCATATTTCATGACATTTTTAACTAACAATGTATTACATTTATCAACCTAGAAAAAAGCATGGGACTCTTGAAGAAGAGATTTAGGCTACATATCTGATTATTACAATAAGATGTTTAGTCTACACCTCCCTCCCCAGGAGGGACAAAGAGTAAAATATCCTTGAAAGCAGTACCTGTTAAAATCCAATTCCCATTGCTCTCTTTCCCAGCCTCCAAGATTGTTTCCTATTTATGTAATCTTGTCACTAGGGTACAACTATTTGCTTAAAGGAAGTGTCTTACACAGTTAGGTCATAGTGGGCAAGTTGTGTCTGGTGACTTGGCTACTGTGAGTCAATCTTTGAGGCTATGTCACCTCTAAATGACCAGAGACTCTTATTTTAGGGTACAATATTATTAAAACTCTTATCAAAATTAAGTCACTAAATTAGGCTTAAACTAAAATAGTACTTTTCAAGTTTTAGCCATCATATAGAAAATACTAAGACAACAAAAGATGAAAGAAGCATATGTGTATCTGGTATTTATCTGCTAATTTTAAAATCTGTTCCTGAACTGAGATTTTTCTTTAACAGAACTACAAAATGTATTGGGGAGATGATTCTGCTATAATAATAATATTCCAAGAATATTTCTTCATCTCTCTTCATCACAAAATTGTGAGAGAATTACCTTAAAGAAAGCATATAATATCATAACCTAATATTGTCCTACGAATTCATTGAATATACTTAATAGAAATATGTGGTTTTAAAACTAGACATGTGGCCAGTAGGATGGATGGTTCAATAGATAAGAACACTTGTTGCCAAGCCTGAAAACCCCAGTTTGACCCTCCCTAAGATCTGTATGGTAGAAGGAGAGAACCAACTCTGGGAAGTTGTCCACTGACCTCTATAAGCCAAGCACTTCACACACAATAAATAAATAAATACACGTAGTTAAGACAAACACAAATGCTTATACACAAAGAGGTACAGCAAAACATAATTGTTACCAAGAAAATATTTTTTGTAAATTAATCTTTACTTTAAATTCTGAAAAACATTAGTGTTGATTTTAACACTAGGAAAACATGTTCTACAAAAACTTCAATTATTTTTCAGAAATTTTCTGTGAAACAGAAGTAGAAGGAATTCTAGTTCCCATGAGTTTGACAGTGTGAATCACTTCACATAATTGTAATATTTTCGAAAGAATAGATTATCTGATCAGTGTAATAATAGCTATCCCAGAAATAGACACTTATAAATATAGTCATCTGATCTTTGACAAAGAAGTACAGACAATGTAGTGGAGAAAACAGATATTTCACTAGGCAATATTGGAACAACGAGACAGCTGCCTACCAAGCAAAGGAAAAGACTAGGGCAGAGTATGGGAGAGAGGGGGAAGGATCTAATGACAGATATATACTATTCCCAAAGGTGAACTCAATATCTATAGTCCTAAATGTAAAAGACAAAACTGTAAGACTTCTAGAAAGTACCCTGTAGAGAAACTCTACACCTGCCCAGACATGAAGATGAATTTTCAGACAGAATACCAACGTTTCTAAACATGAAAGAAATAACTGGTCAGCTGGCATTGATTAAAGCTAAAATATTCTCTGTGAAGCGTGCAGTCAAGAAAAATCAGAAGATGGGCTACAGACTTGGATAAAAAATATGCAAACCAAATACTAATATGGGGTGGTTATATAAAATAGACAAAGAGCTCTCAAAACTCAACTGTTAGAAAATAATACCATTAAAATCTGTCAAAAATAAAGGAATAGTCAACTGCCCAGGGAAGATGTACCAATGGGAAATGAATGTACAACAAGATGCTTCGCATCATAATGCCAGGGGGAACACAAATTGCAAAAAGGAGCTGTCCTTCCTTTCCATTGGAGCAGTGCAAGCTCCAAACATGACACCACCCAGTTCTGACACTATGAGACAAGAGGACCCCTCATTCATTGGCTGTGGAGTCACAGAACACAGCCACTTCAGAAGATAGCCTGGAATCCTCTCCTCCCCTTCCTCCCTTTCTTCTACAATGCAGGCAATTGTTCTATCTCTGAGCTACATGCATAGCTGGCAGTTGCTTCCAGGACTAAAGAAGCCTTATCACACCATGTATGGACTGTGCTTCTTGGCTGTGATGGTTCATCCCGAGTGCCTCCTCACCTGGGAGATGGACAAAGTAAGCTTCCGGTGTGTCAGTGAAGTGTTTTCCCAAAAGCTATTATCTCATGGGTATCTTATATAGTGGTGTATATATATATATATATATATATATATATATATATATATATATATATGTATAATTTTTTATGGTGGTTTAAAGCTATCATCATCCCAACTGTCAAGAGTAGCAAATATGATGTCATCATTGTGGGTGGTATCTTTGATGATGGATTCACAGTTTGAGATAACTACTGGAATGTGGTGGAAACTATAGAAGGTAGGTTCTAGTGTGGAAAACTACTTACCTGGTGGGATGTCTTGGATAGGTAAATCTCATTCTCACCCCTTATCTCTGTCTAGCTTCCTGGTTCTCAGAGTTGTGCTGGAATTTGTAGGCTAAACCAAATCTCTCCTCCCTAACATTGTTCGTGGTTTGTCACAGTAAACAAAAGTTTACTAGTTCAGTGACTTTATTCAAGTTGCCAACACTTGTACTCTCACCCTCTTCAGATCAGGCACATCTTTCATGTCTTCAACTTGCCAACTTAGAAGTATCCACTTGTGCCAAGTTTTTTGGAGGGTGGATGCGTAACACCGGTGCTTCATCCAGGCAGCGGCTATCACTCAGTGCCGATACGTGACTTATCAAGACACAAAATAACACAAAGGAAAGTAAGCCTATGGAGAATAAGAGTAACCAATATAAAGAGTCTACACCTTGGGTGGTTTCAACTCTATCTCATGCTGACCTATCCCAGGCAGACCTATGCAGATAACAGGTTTTATCTCAGCCACAATGGCAGGAAGTGAAACAAACAAACAAAATGCTATGGAGATTGTGAGAAGAACAGCAGTTGCTGAGGACTGAGGAGGGACAGATCAATGGGTAGAGCGTGGTTGGTTTTGTATGCTAGTGAAATCCTTCCCATCTTCCTCACACCATGGTTGATACAAGCCATTATTCTTCTTTCAAAATTCATAACGTGCTCAATCCTCAAAGCAGATTCTCTTGTGGGCTACAGATTTGTGTGATGAGGATGTGTCAATCAATGTGGACTTGACAGTTGTTATCAATATAACCCTCTGGAAGAGAATGCTGGCTTTTAGAGGGACTGTATTTGAGATGTACATGGGAGAATGGAAAGGCTCTGTATTTGCTGTTTAATCATACTGCAAATCTAAACTTTCTCTGGAAAAAAATATACTAAAAAGTCAATATGCTACAAAACTAAAAAGTTAGATTTTTTTTTTCAGGAGCTTACATAACCTAAATCACTGCTCACTGATGTGGATACCCAAACTTCACACTTTAGTAGTTTTAACAAAGCTGGTATTTCATAGATGATTTCTAAGTGTTAGATGACCTATTTTCTGTCAAAGTTAGCCTTACTTTAAAGAGAAATTATAAAGGGACAGCAAATGTATTAACAGCCATTAATGTTTTCTGTACAATGCTTCTTCCTCATGTATTTGAAGCCACAAATAAACCATGAAGTATTTTTTTTGTTTCCCTCTTATCTCTTTAATCTTTTTCATAATTAATTTAAATAAAAATAGGCATGTGATTATGTAAACACATATGTCAACATTTTCTAATTTGTAGTAAAATTGGAGATGTAGAATACCAAATTAAGCCAACTCAAGATAAGCAATTTTTCTTAAACTAAAATTATGGCATGCTTTGCAGTAACCATTGTGCATTTTAACAAGTAAAGAACATGCCTTTTGTGACCCCTGGTGCCCCTTCATTCGTCTTGATTCATCTCAAAGAATTTTTGTTTCTTAACTTTTCAAATATTTCTCCTTTGCCAATTTGCTGCTTGAGGCTGTGGTCAATACTGAAGTTTGTGAGGCTTCAGTCTTAGAAGAGGGGAACAGAATTCATTTAGCCAGCAGCAGTGACTGCCTCCGGCTAACGAGTGTGAGTTTTCTCCTTGTTCCCTTGAAAGCACCAGTAAATTCTTCTACCTTCTCCCATCTTTGCACTCGGGTTTGATTGGTTGCTGTTGTTGCCGCTGTAAAATTGGGATAAGATGATGCAGAGAATGAATCAGTAAGAAGAGAGAACTTACCTGTCAGATACTTAATATTTTAGCTGTGTTTGGATTCCTCCTGTCATGTTCTGAACTTTCAGTCTTGTTTTTGAGCATTGTTGTGATATTTACTCATAATATAAATTATAGATGTTTGTAATCATTATAAATCTTTGTAAGCACCCCACTGAAACCCAATGATGTCACATCAGAAGTCAGGTGTTTGAACTATTTTCCCCACAGCTGGAGGCTACAATGTAATATAAAGGGTTTCTATGGTGAAAATTTAGAGTGAATATTGTTTTCAAAGTAATATTAGCCTGAATTTGAAGTCCTCCTGACAGGACGTTTTTGAAACCATTCTATATTGGCCATAAAGATAACACATGTTTGACTATAACAATCACAGCATGTCACATAGTTGTGTATCATATAAAAACCACACAGCTTTGCACTAACCAATCTGTCATATATATTTTCTACTGATTCCTAACTTTTTCATTCATTACCCAATAGGAGCTTTTTCCTGCTTTGCTCTCCTGTGTGAATAATTTCATTTGTTCTCTCGTTTCTTCCCAGGGCCATATTATTTAAATTATTTAAGAGGTTATTGTAAAATAAAGACATATGTTTCAGCTCATATCTACCTCACAAACGCTTGATGAGTCTAAGGAATTGAAGGGAAGCTGCCTGCGGGCTGAGTGGCAGGCACAGTTTGAATCCAAGTACAACTGTCAAGTATAACTGCACTGCCCCACCACATGCCACCTGCCTGTTCTCCCAGAAGAGATTTCAACTCAGGAGTGAAGTCAATAAGCTAGAAACCCTAATGACCATGCCTCTGGGAGAGTTAAAGTAATATAGTAGCTGAAGGCATTTCCGAGTTGTGGATCTGAGCTGCTTTGTGATGTCCTCAAAACATGTCAAGGTCAAGATTTTAAAAGACTCTACTTCCTTGATCATCTCAACTGACAGTTCAATTTGAGAATAAGCAAGAAACCCAACAAAACAAAAAGGTAAAGGCCACAAGGTCCAGGTAGTCAGGACAAGCTGAGGAGGAAAGCAAAGCTGGAGAGTCAAGCCTGAAGAGTTCAGTCTGTACTACCTCACTGTGTACCCAACGTGGGTGGACTGCCGGGAGTAGCCGTTCCCTTCCCTGATCTCACATTCCACCCCATCTCCATCCAGCCTTTCATTCAGCTGGAATGCAAAGAACAGACTCAAGTGTGCTAAAGTAACTGTACAAGTCAACGCAGTGTTAATTCACACTCCTTTGAGAAGGAGACTGATCACATCTGTTGTACAGACATCCCAGATACTGCATGTAAATCTGAGTGTTACTTTACAGAGAACAGAGGTGGCAAAATGCTCACATTCTCAGCACTTTCTGGTTTAAAGGGTTTCCCTTGACATCCCCAGCTGTCTCCCTGGGTTTAACCCTCAGTTCTGTCAGCTATGACTGATTTTGCGCTTAAACTGTAAGTTTCAAACTGTAATAATTTTAAGACCGTGGACTCCAGCTATACGTGTGGCTGGCTGTTAAATTAAAATGAATATTAATCTTATCCAGTCCATTTATTAAAGTCAATTTCACTAAGGAAAATATAGTTCAAAGGGGCTGTATAGGACATTAAAGGCATTTAATTAGAACACAGAAGATATGACACGTCATTTTTCTTTCGAGATTTCTAAAGCAAAATCTGCCATTTCTGTATCACATTTTATTTTTGCAAACTGAACTTTTCTGAGCCCATTTATAAACTAAATCTAATATTGTCCTTCATTTGATGTATACATATTATATATGTAATAGATTTATTTTTCTAAGTCAAAAACATTTCCTCCTAAAGGCAGTCTATATAGGATATATATTGTTTACTGTTATTTTCTCATGGATCCTTGATAGACTTTACTCAAGAAATTCTGGGTTTACAAACCATCAACTTATTTTCTGTTGTCATAATCATCAACTATTTTACTCCAATGCTATAAAATGATGGGGTTCCATCTGATACTCCAACTGAGAAACTGATGTCAGACGAGAGAAATGAGAGAACAGATTGACTTAAAAACTGAATGAACAGAAAGGATTACTCTGTGTGCGAAGGGAGTGTGGGTAACTTGAGAGCATTGCCCTCACCCCTGATGTTCTGGCTGTGGATGATGTCATTTTCCAGTTGACTCTTCCTGACAATTATAACAGTAGACATCTCATCCCCTGAAGGCTCTACTATCTTCTCCATGTGGTACTTAGAACAATGGCTTCTCAAGATGCCCATATCTTGATCCTTGGTACTTGTGAATATTTGTCCTCATCATGCAAGTGGATGGCTCAGTATGACTAAAATGGTTTTGCAGTTGTGCTCAACTTCATCACATGGACATATAATAGAAACCTAAGTGTAGGGGAGACGAAGAGAGGATAGAGAAAGATAGAATATTGTTGTTTGTGAGGATGGAGGAAGGGGGGCAGGGATATGAGCTCCCCCTAGTCTGTTGGAAGAACCTGGTCTGCTGCCACTTTTAGTCCAGTGAATCCCACACTAGACCTCTGATCTATAGAACTCTAATATATTTCCACTGTTTACATCACTGAGATGGTGGGGATTAATTAAAGCAACAGGAGAAAGCTGATACAAATTCACAAGAAGGGAACAAAATTGTGTGGGCTAACTGACCATCACTTGTTGGATGCCATTCACAACGCTACAGTACCACTCTTAATCTTCTTACATTGACTAGAGACAGTATTTTAACCCATAGTCACCATGCTACCTTCTGGCTTTTGTTATTCCATGTTGCCCTTTCTCTAGAAAGCACAAAGAGAATAATTCATGACATCTTTGTGGTATATGAATGGTGAGATCAAAGGCTCAAAAAAATCTATGTATGAAAAAGAAAGTGATTGACTATTTTTAACAGTAATTTAAAGTTTATTTCAGCTCTAACACAGATCTTAGGACTTAAGATAGCATCACATGACATATTTGAGTCCATTTCCAAGATATTCTATTGTGCTTATCTCTGATTTACAGAATTGTCCAATCTCTGGCACTGGGGGATCACATAGCAGTGAATAAAAGAACTTTAAAATAGATAAATCAGGAGACACTGTGATCTTATAATATCAAGATAAATGTTGCCATTACTGTTAATACTTAGATGATAAATTTTTGTTGTAAATGCAACCTTAGGTGATTTGACGGGGTAATCTTTAAGAAAATAAACTGACAGAAAGAACACACCACCTTGATATGGGCTAAAATTAGGTTCCATAATTGTGGCTTGCTGGTGAAATGCACCATCTCCAACTGGACCTGCAGAACACTGGGCTAGAAGACCTCATGCCAAATCACCAAGTTCCTTCTTAATCTGGTTCAGGCCCATAGTCTGTGATTTTTGACTTCGTTATGTACTCAAAGGTCCAGCCAAAATCTTAATTATCCTGGTGCTGAGGAAAGATTGTCTCTTCTCACGTCAACTCTACCAAACATAGGCACATTCTTCCTAAACCAATCAGAGGTTAGTTCCAGAGCACTGGTTGTATGGGCAGGGCAAGGGCTGAGAGGGTGATTGCTTCTAATGAGAAATGTATGTAGAATGACAATACTTTGTTAAGTAAAAACAAACAAGTAAACAACGAAACAAACTGATATATAAAAGCAATGTTTGTATTTCCAATAAAGTCATAATAAATTGCTCAAAATGTGGAACAATAAATATCCTGTCCCCCTTTATTCTATTTATATTTTAAACCATTGTGCTCATTCTTTGTCCTACTAAAATGGCTTTTTCCATTTGTATTATGGCACTCAGAATTTTTCAAAAGCATTATTAATTATGCCTTCTTTTATATTTTGACCCATTGTTGGCTAAATGCTTAAAATACAGACAGCAAACTGCCATTTAAATATATTCTAGAAAATGTGCAGGTACAGGATTGGGCTTCAACTTTTAAAGGAAAGTGGGAGACAAGAGGTGAGATGGCCTAGCAGGTTAAAAACATGTTTTGCAACCTGAGTTCAGTCTTCCAGAACCCATGTGAAGATAATACACAAAGTTGTCCTTTAGCAACATGCATGGAGATATGCATATATGTGCATATATGTGCTCACATGTATACAAAGGTACCCACACACATGAATAATAATTTAAAAAACAAAGTAAATGAAGCTTTTTAAGTAGTGTCTATTAACTCAGAGTTTGTAGTAATTCACATGATGAACTTAGTCACTATTAAAACCCAAGTCATGAAAGAGGCAACCAGAGCCATGCAGGCCTGGTAGAATACAGCTATAATCCCAGCCCTCTGAAGGAGGATCATGAGTTCAAGGTTGATGTGGCCTACATAATGAGTCCAGACCAGTCTGCACTACATAACAAAATCCTGTCTCAAAAGAAAGAAAGAAAGAAAGAAAGAAAGAAAGAAAGAAAGAAAGAAAGAAAGAAAGAAAGAAGGAAGGAAGAAAGAAAGGAAGGAAGGAAGAGAGAAAGAGAGAAGGGAAGAAAGAGAGAGAGAAAGAAGGAAAGAAAGAGAAAGAAAGAAAGGAAGAAAGAAGGAAGGAAGAAAGAAAGAAAGAAAGAAGGAAGGAAGGAAGGAAGGAAGAGAGAAAGAGAGAAGGGAAGAAAGAGAGAGAAAGAAAGAAAGAAAGAAAGAGAAAGAAAGAAAGGAAGAAAGGAAGAAAGACAGGGAAAATCAAGAACTTTAAAATGAGACACTGTAGTAGGGGGTTTCACTTCATATAATTGTGTTCTGAGAATACATCACTATTTTTAACAACTAAAATTGTATTTTCTCTAAAACTAAAATTTTGCCGTTCCATGTTCCTTTATGTCCTCACTAGAGAACAATGAAGTGGCAGATACAGTGCTTCACATGTTCGGTTGCTCTCTCAGCACTCATAGTTTTGTCTTCAGTTAGTAAGTCTGTCCACATTGCAGGGAACTCTGGTCAGGTTCTGGGTGAGTGGGGGCCTCTCAGGCAGAGCTGGGATGCTGGTCATAGGTTCCTGCTAACCACATGGCTCTGATGCTTGCTTCACAAGGAGCCTCTAGAGATCCTTTGCCTTTGGTCCCTCACCTCTAAAATAGACTGGAAATTTGGAAGGAAATTGAAGGGTTTTTTTTCTTTCTTTCTTTTTGAGTCATAATTCTTTTAAAATTCTGTTGAAGTACAATTAAAATAAGATTTTATATTAAATTTTCAGCTTAATTAGTTTTAGTACTCAAACCCAGTCGTACAATCTAGATAATAAGCACATCCTTTGCCCTCTAAAGTTTCTTTGTGCCCTCTCTTATATAGAGGCCCCTTCTAACCCTGCTCCCAACTCCTAGCTCAAAGCAACCATGGGAACTCTGTCTATTCCTACAGATACATGTGCATTTTCTAAAATCTTATATAACAACAATCACATAGACTATGCTCTCTTTTATTCTTCCTTCACTTAAAACCATCGTTTGGAAGATCATCTATTTTGCTGTATTTGCTAATTGTTGTGTTATTTCTTAAGACCTTGAAAGGCTAAATTTGAAAATTCATCCAAGGATCCATATAGAAAAATGAACATCCTTAATTCCTAGGAACTCCATGCCCAGATGGTTTCTGGTTTTATCCCTTCAGGTGATATCCCTTTATCCCTCAGAGATGCAGAATCAACAGGACACAAGTAGACACATAGAAAATGACTTTGCATGCAGGAGTGGCTAAAATGGGGACAGAAAAGTCCCCTGATGTTCAGAAAGCCAGTACTATTGTTTCAATGTAAACTCTAAGTCTCCATGGCTAGTGGAGGCAAGGTGAAAGACACAATGACCAGAGGCATCTACATCCAATGTCAGGAGAAAATGGATGTACCAACTCAAGAAGAATAAATTCATGCTGATTCAGTTAGTTGGTCCTAGTCAGACCCTGAATAGACTGGATGATACCTGTTCACAACTTTTAGGTATCTTCTTCCCCTTCTCTAATATTAACATTTTGTAGATATACTCATTGATAAACCCATAAGTCACAGTTTCCAAGCTTCTCTAACTCTAGTTATATCTCACAAGATCATATTAAATCAATATTATTATTTAAAAAACCACTCGCCTCTGTCTCAGCAGTCCCACTGCTTTGGCAACAGGCAGGCAGATCTCAGACACAAGGAGAGCAGGACTATTACCATGTCACATGGAAGGATAGTTGGAGAGGGAGGATAGAAACTCCCTCGCCATCAAGTTTAGTGTTTAAAATGCTTGAAAAGTAGAAATTATAAAATTCTAATATGAGATGAAGTTAGATCTTTGCAACCTTGTTATTGTAAGGACTGGGCCAACGTAATAACTCATGCTAAGAATTAGGTGAAAACAGTTTCTGGTCAAGGTTCAGAAAGGAGGAGTGGAACTGACTATGAAGCAGTGACTATTTGGGCCACAGTTCTAGTTAGTACATGTATTCTTCCAAATTATCAAAGATAGAGGAAGACAAATTCTAGTTCGTTGCTTTCTAAACTTCTGGTGTTGCAACATAGTAACAGTTTCTAATTAAAAAGAAGCACACACACACACACACACACACGCACACACACACACACACACTCACACACACACACACACACACGTTTTCTTTTGAGAAGCAATCACTTCCTTCACATCTGTCTTTCTGATTCTGTTTCTCTGTTATTAGTGAGGAGTAATAGCAAAAAAGTCTGGCTATAGAGATGCTTGTGAATTAATTCCTGTGAAACGTTGTGCATCAAAAGGGTCTCCTAGAAGGGACCTGACCAACAAACAACATTTAGTGTGGAAGTAAGCAAGTATCAAACCTTATTACAGAGAAGACAAAAAAAAAACAGAAAGCCCAGCCACTGTTCTTATCCTTTTGTTGTTCCTGCTTTGTGGACTCCATCCCCCACCGTCTCTCTGGATAGCATTGGATACTTTACCCAGTGTGCAAATGCAAAAGCCAGTCATCTTTCTGTCTCTTTCTTTCATTTCCCCATCCCTTTATCCCCCCATTTCTCCAAAAGAGAATTCAGCCTCATTCACATACATGAGCATAGTTATGATACACATGTTCATATCTCTGAATATGCACAAGTCACTCCCTTACTTGAAAACTCTTTTTGGAAGATTCTAGTGCATCTTAAAAAGGATATGCCAAAGGATACATTCAACCTAACACCCACGTGAAATCCTTTCCCACATTTCCCTGTCGTCCTCAACAATTCATCTCCTGACCCAGACAGAGTTAAGAAGCTGTCTGCGGTGTGGCCTAACAGTAGCCCTTGATTTATGTTTTTGACTTTGGGAGCCTCTGTGCCCTTCATCACACGAGTCTCCCTAGGAATGGTTAATACAACAAACACCGCAGATTTTTGTAATGAGGAGGACAGAGGCATACAATTCTATTTAATAAGATTTGATATTCCATCCCATGCTTATCAGGCTCTCAGATCTCTGCATATATTAATTTATAAAATCAACTATTCATTTCAGCATAAAACATCTTGCAGATCCAGAAAGATCTCATGGCTATGTCACTTGGATGTTAGCTTGAAGAGTTAGAAGATAATTCAGTGATAGACAACTCAAATGGCCCATCCAACAGATGATGATAACATAAACAAAGTGTTCTTAGAAGACATCAGAAAATACTCTTAGGTTAAAACTCATTAAGTATTTCCATAGGCAGCTTACAACCTGATGTTTTACACCAAAAATGGCAACAACAGTCATCTTGCCTCAGGTAATAGCTAAGTTAGACTGTGCCAGGCTGTACCGGGTGAGTAAGGAGGTGGGGATGAAAATGTCAAATCCTGTCTCATGAACAACATTATAGGAACAAGAATGAGTCACTAGGCCTTTTCCAATTTATATCTTATGGTGTCAATAGAGACCACTGAAAATAAGCCATACTGGATAAAAATTTAGTCCAGACCTTCACAAAAAAGAACATTGTGTGAAAAAGGACTGGTTTTGATGTGATACAGTGGACATTTAAGTAATGTCCAAGACCACAATTGCAAGGTGAAAGCTGAGTTCTATTTTGTTTTGTTTCACTTTTTTAATGCAAACCACAAATTTTATTGCACTGGCTGGATCAAATAGAAGTTCAGGTGATAATGAGTCAAAGGTAAGAGATCGGCTCTAGAGTATGTTTGCTCACAAAAGATCAGCCACTTTCACCTCTTTGCAATATTTCTAAGTCATCTTGCCCTTTGTAATAAAAAAGGTGATACATTGTAAATGTCAAGATCTGCTGATATATTAAATAGCTCAACATTTGGGAAGATAAAACAGCTCCATCTTTTCTCCAGTGCAGTTCACGTGCCTCTGGCCTGGTTTTGTTTTCTAATAACTTAAACCTGGTGGTTTCTGTTCATCAGACCTTTTGGCCCACAACATGATTGCAGTTGGAGTCTTTCACCTTTGTCAGATTGGATTTTTATAAGAAGCAGCTCTACCCTCAAAAGTACCAGTTGCTAAATGTATCCAATCTCTCAGAATCAGAAGTCCCCTTTCCATTTCACTTTCTTGCCATATTTTATCCTATGATCTCATGTATGTTATTTTATGTGTTCCCTCCATTGTCCAGTGAAGGAATTGTCATCCACTTTCCTTTTTTTTCAGATGATTATTTTTATCTGAATATTAGGCACTTTTGCCATTGAGTAAGAGTTATACTACAGAGGTACAGTAATTACAAGCCACTTTCCCAACAAAACCGCCAGTGAGTCAGGAATGGACAGCTGACGCCATCCCCACTCACCAAGAGAATACATGTGACTGTCTTGAGAATCCAAACCAAAACCCACAAGATTACAGTCAGGTGGTTATAGGTATTACAAATAAAAAGACCGCTTTAGCATTTGAGAGACTGAGAAAAGCTGTTGCTAAATCATAGCCAATATGACCAATCAATAGACATACGGTAAGGATATGAAACCAAGCTGACACATCAAAGTCAGAGAGAAGATAATGTGAAGGAAACCAAGAGGATTCAAGGACAAGGGTAAAGAAAGAGAGGAAGGAAGGCAGGAAATGGGAGGGAGAGGAGAGAAAGGAGAAAGAGTAAGAGAAAAGGAGAGGGGAGTTACAAAAGAAATGGAGGAAGCAAAGGGCTAAGGGCGGGAAGAAGAAACCGCCTTGTTCCAGTAGAGCCCTAGGTCTTAACTGAACTTTGCTTCTTGATCTCAAAAGCTGCCTTATCTACAACACCACTGTCCAGAGGTTCACTTGAGTCCACTGCTCATGCCCAGGTGGACAGAGTGGGCTTTGTCTTTCTAATGGAGTACACTTACATGATACTTTGGAGACAAGTGTTCACTTGCATTAAGTCTTAATCTACAGATATATATGTTATTATGCCTGCATATGCACTATTGTTATAATTAGTTCAGAAAAATCTTTTGAAAATTATGTAAGTGGAAATAACTTTAAAATATGAGAGGCTCTTGAAAAAATAGCTGAAATTTTTCAATATTGTTTGCAACCAAAACCAATCCGTAGATCTTCTCTAGCAGAAAATATTAAAACAGATGGCCACATAACCGTGAAACAGGATCAGCTCAACAGAAGCCACATTCTATGTACTGAGCCAATGTGTTAAGCAAGAAAGGTGCTGACAGGTCTCTAGGCACCTGCAGCTTATTATTGTATGTCATCTCTGACAAAGGATATAGTGTGTAACGTTTGCTCACACATTGTTTAATGAGATCCTCACACATATCTTGTGAAGATAGCATCAGCTCCTTTCACAGGTGGGATATTTGAAGCCCAAGTCTCAATTTTAGGGATGCAGATTTTGATTTATAAATCCACTTTTACTCAGAGGCAAGAGAGGCTAGGATGCATAGATAAACTGCCTTTCTTATATAAATTTGTAGATAATGATAATCTCTTGGAAAATGAAAAATAATCAGAGTGATAAATGAATCTATAAATCTTTTCTCTTTTCTTCTCAAATACACTGCCCACATATTTCTCTTTCCACATGTATAAACATGCATTCACACACACACACACACACACACACACACACACACACACATACATACACACACACACAGACATAGATGACAGAGACAGAAAGAGACAGAGAGACAGGGGCAGAGACAGAGACAGAAACAGATGAGAGATTTACTACACAATTTGTTAAATTCTATTTACAATGATAGTGATTTTTCTATTATACTCCTCCTATGAAAACTATGTCACTAAGCATTAATAGATCTCACCTGGAAATTTTGTATGGCTGTGTGGTAGCTGTGTATAATCTGGATCTGTCGTCCAGAAGGCATTTCACTATAGCAGAAATTCCATCTCAAGAGTAGATGCCAGTAGCACCAAATTCATTGCAATGTACCCTACATGCTTATTCCCTCCAGGATCGTTCGTCCCAATGAGGAACAAAGCAATTTGACTTCATATGCTAGAAGACTTTAAATATAGGAACTGAGTCTAATATCATCCCCTTGTTGGTCCAGTGTTTAGTGACTAGAGTGAAAGTCTTATATAGTGATAAACTAACAAATTGTTGCACAATTATGACCCAAATACTATGTTTAGTCCTAAGAACCATGACAATGCACTGAGAATAGAAGAAACCAAGACTCATGAGACCCTGAGCAAAATATTACAGACCCGTTCATATAATGCTTCCATTTTACATATGAGGGATTTGATTGTTTTCAAGTGGCTGAGACGTTGGCCAGTACTGCATAGCAGATGCTCTTTGTACTACATAGATTATTTTGATAATGCAGTATTTTCTTTCTCTTTTTAGACGGTTACTCTTAAAAGAAGCCTAGAGCCTTCTTCAATGGTAGAGAAGATGAAGGTGTGGTGGTTTGAATAGGAATAGCCCCTATAGACTCATATGTTTGAACACTTAGTCCATAAGAAGTGGCACTATTAGATGTGACCTTGCTGGAGCTTTGTTAGAGGAAGTGTGTCGCTAGGGAGTAGGGTGGGGAGAGGGCTTGGAGAGCTTAAAGTCTCAGAGGCTCAAACTAGTTCTCTGCCTGCTGTCTTTGTATACAGATGTAGGACTCTCAGCTCCTTTTCCAGTACCATGTCTGCAGGATTCCTGATGTAGCAATAATAGACTACACCTCTGGAACAGAAAGCTGGTCCTAAATAAATGTTGTCCTGTATAAGAGTTTTCATAGTCATGGTGTCTCTTTACAGCAATAGAACCCTAACTAAGACACAAGGGGTGTAGGAGCCAGCTGAGCTTCCCTGGGTCCAAAAGAACTCTTGCCATCATAACTTCAATGCCTTGGTAATGTAAAGGTCCCATCTCAGCCCTTCCTCTAACTCAGATGAGACTCAAGGTTAGTAACACCTTACTTCTTCCTGTTGAATACACACAGATAATAGCCCAACTGTCAAGATGAAATTAAGACAGTATTTCTAGATGAAACTATAGGCAGTGACCTATCATGTGTGCTGTCTGCATGGCCTAACTTCTTCTAGAAAATTCTTCCTAGTTAGAGATCCAGACTAATAAACAGACTATACCTTATAAAAGTTGGAAGACTTGTATTTGGAGGTATGTTGTACCTCCGTTCTCTTGAGCCACAAAATCTGCCTTTTTAGGATCAAAGACTTACTGACTTTGCTTCTAATAAAAAGATAGTAAAGATTTTATATCAAACTAAGACCTTGTTCAGATACTAAGACCACGAAGAAACACACAGAAGCAGAGAACACTGAACATTTAGCCAATGCCTTTGTACTAGTATTTGTGGAAATGTCTAAGAAACATCCCAGTGCAGACTGATCAACTGTGTCCTATAATTCCCAGGTAAGTCTATTCAGAAAGGAGGTAATGGTTTTCCAGGAATCTGCAATGGGTTTATATGTTCAATATGCCACATGAGTGCCTTTAAGATCAAAGACACTGAATAAATACAAACCACAGAATTGTCACTGTAAACAATGGAGCAATGCAGTACAAATCATCTCCATTCTTAACCCCCAAAGAACACAGAAAATGCTGGTCTTTTGGAAAGTTTAAGTAAACCACTGCAGTTTTAAACTCTGAACATCAAGAACAAAACCCACGCTATTCTTGGGTGCCCTCAGACCTTTGTATCTCTCAGCCTCCTGTGACTTTCTTTCAGAAGGCAGCTTTGCTTCAGAAGCAATCTCTGCCTCCTAACATCTTCCTGAGAGCCTCTATCAATGTTTTAAAATTGGTTGTGATGTATTAATTATTACAACTTGCCTATTTCCAAATGGGAATAAGGGGGATGGCATTGTGAGTGTTATCCATGAATGGCATTTGAAATAAAGTCATCCAGTGTGACTGGTGTACCCTAAAGCTGAGATAGCCACTGCACAGCTCTGATGAGCTGGATTCATCTGGCAGCTAGACTGATCCTGGTTTTTAGAAAGACACAGACGTTGGTAGCAAACCATTGTAGCATTGGTTAAAGACAGAGTAGATAAGCTTTCAGAGGGAACAAGGAGATTTCCAAGCCACCCTGGAGAGTCTCTGGTCCTTCTTTAACATTTGCTGCAACCCAGGAAACTCACCATCCCAGGTTGCTCAACCTATGTTCTCCTGTAATCATTATGCAACCTTCTATGTTCCTCTAGGCTTCATATTCTTCACCCTCTCCTCACCTTCCTTCTTCTCTCCGGGACAGTTTATGAAGATTGAATTAGTTAGAGGCTAGCATGTGAATGAAGCATGCTTTCTGAAACTCTGGCCTGAGGAGACAAATGTTTGAACTAATTAACTGAGATACAACATTTGCAGGCCACCTGTCATATAACTAAGTGAGTGCCACAACATGCCATGTAAGCATATTTGAGTTCTTACACAGGTATTATTGGAGCAGACTATGACTGACTAACTAAAGACATTTAAAATAGCATGAAAATTAAAAATAAAAAACATAAGCCAAGTATTCATGTACAAGCATTTCACATTAAATTCTTGTTCAACATTCCTTTGAAAAGCATTGTTACAGATTTTAAAAGTATTAAATTAAAATTATTATTAAGAAATATATTCAGACAGAACACAAAAGTTTCCCTCTCCCTCTCTTTTAAAAGTATCTTTTAATTCTGAAGAAATAAAGCAAAAGAAACTTGATGGATGGGGGCCTGGAATTCTGAGTTCTATTTCAAGATCTGTCCTTCATGTTGTGCTTCTCACAGATCATTTGGTAGTTTTTGGCACAATTTCACATCCTCTCTTATTAAAACAATAAATTAAAGGCATTATAATTCATAAGAAAAATATATTTATGATGACATGTACCATGTTGCTTTTGAAACAAAAATGATTATTCAAGTGATTTGTTCTTTTTAGTGTCTCTTGTGTTACATTATGGGTCTAACTTTTTAAAACTGATATCTTCAATGCCATTGTAGAAAGAAATGCATTTATATACCTGTGACCAAGAGGTCAATACTTTCCATACACATACTGACAACTATATTATTAATGAAGAAAATAAGCAGGAGTGAAAACTCAACTATTCTATTTAGTCAAGGAACTTGACTTCTGATCTTGTTCTCTTTCTGTGGAAGAGAAGTGTGGTGATTTGAACATGCTTGGCCCAGGGAGTGGTGTTATTAGAATGTTTTGCCTTGTTGGAGTAGGTGTGACCTTGGAGGAAGTATATCACTGTGGAGGTGGGCTTTGAGACCCTCCTCCTAGCTGCCTGAATATAGTCTTCTGTTTGCTTTTGAAACAAGATGTAGAACTCGTAGCTCCTCCAGTGCCATGCCTGCCTAGATGCTGCCATGTTCCCACCTTGATAATGGCCTGAACCTCTGAACCTATACGCCAGCCCCAATTAAATGTTTTCCTTTATAAGAATTGCCTTGGTAATGGGATCTCTTCACAGCAGTGGAAACCATAACTAAGACAAAAGGTGATACCAGAACTGTCACAATGAAAAAACGAATGGGGCTGAGCAGCAAAAAAAAGATACTATTAATAGTCCATATCTTTTGCAGTTTCAACTACCTGTGGTTGATTCAGTACTTTAAAAGAAAGACCATATTTATCTTACTTTTATAATGATTTACTAAGTCATACTATTTTTTCAATGTTTGCTAATATTTTATAGTGCCTAATAAATAAACTTATCTATAAACTTTACATGCAGTGTGTATGAGAAAAAACCAGAATATTAAGATTCTCATTCTGTATATGCATTGATTTTTTTCATCATTCAGGACAAATACTCAATAAGAACCAGCATAGGAGAAGGACAGTTTATTTTGGCTTACAGTTTGAGAAGGTACAATCCATCATAGCAGAGGAGGGAGGGATGCAGGAGTGGCACGAGCCAATATGGTAATAGGAAGATCAAGTTTAACACATTATCATCAAGATAAGAAGCAAATAGATCAAGGGTAACTGGAACCAGACATTAAACATGAAGGCCTGCACCTCAGAGACCTACTTCTTCCAGCTAGGCCTAAACTCACAGAAGTTCCTCTAGCATTTCCAGTAGCCAGGTATTGAATATTCAAACATGAGCCTTGGGAGAAACTTCATGTCAATGACCTGGACGCTGTAGAATATATCCAGTTGTACAGTAGCACCCACGAAGGAAGAGTGAACTGAACTGGTCATCTTTGAAGCACACAAATACACAGAATAGCAACGACCCTGTGGCATCAATGTGGTTCTATTTAATTACCAACTATCTTAATGGCTCATTCTCATCTTGTGTTTATTTTGTATCTGAAATTAGCACCTAGAGAGAAGTGATTACACAATGTAATTGTCTGTAATTTGTAGCCTATCTAATGCAATACCATGTTTTCAGCAGATACCAGACTAAAATGGTTTTAATTATTCAGTGATTCCTTGATATTTTAATTTATAAAGAAGAGTTGAGTATGGAGTATCTCATTGTCATAGAGCTGAGGCAAGTCTTTAGGATACAGTGACAATGTCAAAGGGGTCACTTAAGGACCACTAATTTATATACCTTACAAGTCAGATAAATTGGGTAAAGAGAAGAAGGCTGAAAAGATGGGGTGAAGCTTTTGTCAGGGGTAAATAAGATAATTGCAGTGATGAAGATGA
The DNA here is from genome assembly GCF_008632895.1 of Mastomys coucha. Classification (NCBI taxonomy): domain Eukaryota; kingdom Metazoa; phylum Chordata; class Mammalia; order Rodentia; family Muridae; genus Mastomys; species Mastomys coucha. The sequence goes on along the minus strand of NW_022196904.1, from coordinate 153,509,688 downwards.
GCCAACACATACCTTAATTCCCTGAATCAACCCTCAAACCCTTGATTTTTATAGTGTTTTCTGAAAAGAGTTATGTCCATGCTCCCAAAATTGGGGGTACTGTTTCCCTATTACAGGATGAAAATGTGTTTTGTGGTTCTTTGATTCTACTAAGGGGTCATTCTCATTGACCTGGTGGGTAAAGGGAACCCAACAATGCAAACCCTAGTCTGCATAAATCTCCATAGAAATAAAATACAGAAAATCCCTTGGAAGTAAAACATCTTCTGTTTTGAAGAAACTGTGGGATGTAACTTGACAGATTAGAAAATATGAGTGAGGAGAAGAGGGCCAAATTTAGAAAGACAATGGAAAAAGACAACACACTAGAAACCTCAGTCTGATACCAGCTGGATAATGTTCCCAACACAGCAACCAAAACCATCCTCCGCAAGCCTGGGCCTGCTGCCTCTGTGTAGGTAGCTCATGTCTGTCAGACCATACACTCATCGCCCTGGAGTCTGAACTCACTGAAAACTAACTTGAGATGTTATATGGTTGCATAGTTCAATCACTTACAAGAACTCAAAGAAGTGCAATTAGGTTAACAAACAAAGTCTTGTTTTTTGGAGACCTGCTTCAGTGAGAGGGAAACATTTGTATGATCATTGTATAGATATGCTCATAAGTGGCAATGCTAAAATTCAAATTATTGAGCTGCTTATTTTTATGAAATGAAGGATAATGAGTATGTTTATTGGATGCAGCCTCTCTACTGGTTATTATGCTGCTGATGACCACAGTATCTCTGAGTGTGAGAATTTATGCCTTCCAATACTTTCCTAATAGCAAGGAATTAGATTCTTGGTGTTTTATAGTAGAAGAACACAGACTTCTGATTTCTCCTTCTCAAGAGAATCAGGAACAAAGAGATAGGCATCTTGAAGACTCTCGGATGTCCCCTCTCCCCCGGACTCCTGCCAGGCCTCCCCACTCCCTGGGGCCTGAAGTCTCTCTCGAGGATTAGGCATATCTTCTCCCACTGAGGCCAGACCAGGCAGTCCTCTGCTGTATTATGTCAGGGGCCTTGGACCAGCTCATGTATTCTGCCAGGTTGGTAGCTCAGTGTCTGAGAGATCTCAGAGGTCCAGGTTAGTTGAGCCTGCTGGCCTTCCTATGGGGTTGCCTTCTCCTCAGCTTCTTCCATAAAGTAAGGAAGGCAAGAATTTGGAACTGCCCCAGTAACTGCCTCACTTCCATCCAATGCATGGAAAGAAGGTTTGCAAGTAACATGAAATCGCTACAGCCAGACTTTAGCTTATATCTGAGAAATGGGTCTTTCTAGCAAGCTGCTCACGAGTGGGAGCAGCTTATGCTGCTCCGCCCTTGCCTATGAGAGCCTGGGGGTAATTTCCAGACTCAAATAGGTAAGGGTAAGACCCCCATAGGTAAGTTTCCAGTTGGTAAACTAACAAGGGAAACACCAGAAGTAATGGTCAAATTCCCTTTTGTGGAATGTGGAAAATACTCTTCTTAAAGCTTAGAGTAATTATTCTTTGGGTTTACAATTCATCAATCCAAAAAAAAAAATATATTGGCATATTGAGGGATAAGAAGTTTGTGTTCTAAATGTAACAACTAATTAAAAAACACTGTAACTATTTGGGCAAATCACTGGAGACTGTGAATCAATTAAGGTCTCATATTAAACCTGTTTCACATCTTTTTAATGTGTGTTTCTACTGAATGATAATAAGCACACTGTGCAGAACAACTCAAGGAATTCTTTTGCTTTTTGAAATTTCAAAGGCTACACTATGGTTAATATACATGAGGTGCAAACTGCCAAGGAAAAAAAGGGCAACTTCTAATACAGAAAGGCACTCTGGAATATGTCACACTGAACCATTTTAAGATGAACTGTTTCTATAAATTTGTGCCACAGAGTTACCACAGCATCCTCTGCTCTATTGCAGATGATGGCGAGCACTGCCTTATACACTTTGAACACTTCATTTATCACTTCCATGAGAGTGAATCCCAAATAGCCATTTCTATGCTCCACTACATCCCTAAACCCTAATCCTTTATCTCAAATTGTATTTTCTCTTTGCTATGCTATTTCTTATTCAACAACCATTGTTTTCTTCCCCAAATTGCCTCATCCTTTGCAATCCACTTGTGGTTACCAAATCTGATTAGATAGTCTTTAACTTTATTTCTTCAATTCTCTTAAATATTACTTCTTCTATATTTCTACAAGAATTAGCATTAAGCCAGACACCCGGACACCGCATTGGTTCCATCCTCTTTTTCTTTCCAACTATTTATCTCAATACCTGATTTAGTTTTTATATGCTAATAGTGACCTTCTTAAAAATATCACTCAATAAAGTATCAGTTACTGGTGATAACCTATGATCAAATTTAGGCCCACGTTTAAGAATGCATTCGCTGCTGAAAATTTAACTGGCATGTGGAATAAAACTAACTTGGGGTTTATTAAGAAGATCATGAATTATCAAAAGCCCATGCATAACAACTATAGCTAAGCCTAATGAGAATGCATCTGTACATTTGCAGACTTGAAGCATGGCTCTTACTCAGTGAGGACATCAAGTCATCTCTTCTCCTGGACAAAACTGTCTATTTAGAAGAGACTAACTATTACACATATCACAAATACAGGTCCTTCCTTGATTCCCTGGATAGAAAATTGGAAAATCAAATTATTTTAGGTTCCATTTTATTTCAATATATCTGAAGACCAATTATAGAGAGCCAGCATTAAGGGCACAATGCCTCTCAAGTTGTGTAGTTATCTTTGAAGTTAACAACTAGTAGTTAAATTATCATATACTGAGTACTCTCAAAATAGAATACACCTTTGTGATCTCCCTATTATGTGACTCACACTGAACATTTTATAACTTGATGAAGCTACAGATGACGGTATCTCTGCACTCTGATAGGAACACTGCTGAAGACAACTGCCAAAACTAATGTTGCCATTTCCATCTGAAATAATATAAGAAATAAATCCTCAAAAAGTCTGCCTTCTTGTCTCTGCGACCAATGAACTGCATCATCTGGAGCTCAAGCAAATAACCCTTCATAAAACAAATATTCTCTTACAGATTTACCATATATATTTCAAATGTTCAAATTAACTTTGTGAATGTAAGGACTATCTTACATTACTGTTAAAGATACGGTTTCCTATCAAGTAGAATGCAATATTTAGAAACTAGTTTAGGGTTTCAATATCAAATGATCTCCATCCCTTTAGAAATGAAAAGAGATGGTGCTTGTTTGTCCCTAGCTGTGTATACAGAATATGCACAAAACAGACATGCTCACCCCCAAGTCAGAGCAGTCACCACGGAAGTATGAGAGACTGTGGTCAGGCCAGCAGTTCCCAACTATTTCACTCAAAACAGTCAAATTATTCAATCACCAACACTCTCTAATGCCACTAGCTTTGGAATTAATTCCACTCACATTCACCTTGGTTCTTGCCCTCTGGATTCAAGTAATGGCAGAGTCATTTGAGCAATACTAAGCTTCCCACCATAACTATAAATGTTTCAAGAACAGTACTCAGCCCCTGTATGGAAGCTTTGGAAACAACAGTAGACCAGAAGGGGAAATGCTTCATCTACTGAAGGAGGCCCACAGGTCTATGGCTGTTTCCTTAAAGATGCCATCCATTCTTGTTGATGAAGGACTTGAGCTCACAGGAATGTGAAGACTTGGGTTCACATCTGTGGTCACTGAAACATTATCAGTATAGGAGAAAATTCCTCAAAGAAGGGTCATACAAAGCCCCCAAATATGCATAAAATTGCTGTCAATGCATGATTTTTAACTGCACATTGTTATATTAAGATTATAAGTGAGTAAAAAAGAAAGAGATAGGGACAGAGACATAAATATACAGAGACAGTAAAAGGAATGATGGAAATTTTCAGCAACATCATTAGAAGTCAGAGATTCATTGGGTAAATCTCTCATTCAATTGGGAAACATCTATGTTCTTGAAAAACCAAAGCCTTGGCCATAGTGAAGAAATAGTTCTTGGCTGGGAGAGAAACTGGAAGACAACCTTCTGGAAGATCAAGAGATATGGCAGCAGCATGACTGTCTGCTAGAGTAGAACTTCACATCATTCATTGAGACAACAGAATCTGAACTCTCCTCATAGTCATTTAATGACCAATCTTAGGAAAGAGACAATAGTTCAGAAAAATGACTGTGCAAAAAATTGAAAAAGAACTAATGACCAATGTTAAATAAACTATAAGTAAAATTGATATGTGAGTAATGGTGACTTCAGGAGAGAAGACGCCTATTGCTGATTTATGAGAATCTAGAAATGATATAATGCAGTCTATGAAATGAAACACTCAATTAGATGTGAAAAGGCTTTCATAAGATACCACATCTTCTTCTAATAACCCTTTATAGGAGCAGATAGATACAGACTAATAGACAGCCAGATACATACACACATACTTGCACACACACATGCACACATACACACCTTCATTCATTCTTAGAAAAAAAATCATTAATAGTCTTACTAAAACCAAGAAGGTAGTTAAGCCTAATGTACTTTAATCTTGTACTAACATTGAACTGCAGATGTGAACCAATGTGATTACATATGAAAAAAAGAAATAAAAGTATGTTTGTAAATTATATTAATATAAATCCAAAAAATGCCTAGAGAATCAATGGCAAATTATGAAAATAAAAAAATGTATTAGTCAATTATAAAACCCTATATCCAAAAAATAAATATCCTTTATATAATAAATAATTTATAAGGATAGTACAATTGACTTACAAATACTAATGAAATGAAATTATTTTTAATTTAGAAAACTTTTAAAGATATACATGAGGAGTAGCATGAGTTAAATATTTTTGTAATTGTTTTTAAAGTCTTAAATATTGAAATCTCAGATTTCTCAGAATTAATTGTTGGCTTAATGTGATAACCATAAAAATCTTTTTTTCCCAAAGATAGATCAACAGATAACTATATTCAAATGATAAACTAATTATATGTAAATCACTTTATAAGCAGCAAAAAGAGCTCTGGGGAAAATATAGCTCTCTGTGGTATTGAAATCTGATACAATGTCTCCTTTAACCTAAAGCAGTGTGGGTGCTCGAGTGTGACTACACAGAGGAGGCAGAATAAGGAGGCCCAAAATAGAGCCAACAACTTCTGGGAATGTAGCACATGATCAAGGTGACATCTCAAACCGCTAGGGCCAAGATATACTCTTAAGTACTGTTTGAGTAATTGTTCAGCCATCTGGAAAATGATAATAATAGATCTATTCTTCATGCAATATACTAGAATAAACTCAAAGTGCATGAAAAATGAATTTAAAAATGAAACTGTCCAAATAGTAGAGGGAAAAATGGGTGAATCATCCTGTAATCCATGTATCAGGTACTGCTTTCCAAATGTGATTAAAAAAAAATCCATATTCTAGAAAATTATCCAGTATAGCTTGGCTAGGAGTACATAAGTTGCTTTATATGGCAAAATTAATAAATTAAAAAATTAAAAGAAAACCTGTAGACTAAGAGCAAATAGTTATAAAACTTCATCTTTTATAAAGAAAATATACTTGGGATTATAAAAAATACTTAATGTAAAAAGAGCCAAAATTTTTAACCTTCTATCTTCATTAGTATGGGGGGAAGTACAATCATGTCATTGAAAATTGTTTTGCAAGGGGGTGGGGGCAAACTAACTCTGCTGTGTGAGACAAGATGGTAAGGCCAGTTTGGAAGTGTTTGGGTAGTTTCTTACAGACTTATGATATCATGCAGAAACCTCTCAGTTCCCCCTAAGAAAAACTATATGCATGTTCACAAAAGTAGACATATTAATATTTTAATGCCAGATAAACTGTGGTAAATTCATATAGTTAAATATCACTCAAAAATACAACAAACTGCTGGATTCATATAGTAACAAAGGTGAACTGACTGCTAGAATAACACAAAATCAAAATCCTAAAATACATATTTCAAACAAAGGACAGGTAACTTTGAAAATATTGTTTTGCCTAAACGTGGTAAAGCTGCAGATGTAAGGAATCCCACACAACAACCCTTCAGCTGATAAATCTGGTCCTCTTAAGAATTTGGTTTAGCCTTTCTGAAACTATGTGTAGGATAGGTAATGTGTAAATACATTGTAGTTAAAAGAAGCATACTCATCACTGACTGAGAAAAAAATTCCTAGTAAAGACATGATAAAAGCTAGAATAAACCTAGAGGCTCTTCCTTGGACCAGACATACCAGCATGGACTATTATATATACTACAGTGAGAATTTTGGTTTCTTTGAAAACATAGAAATATCATGGTAATATGTTTTCTTTTTAATCTCAGATATAGGATATGGGGCTACTTCAGATTGTCCAATGCAGCTGACCATGATTTGCCTCATGCTGTATGTGGTGTGCCTCTGCAGCATCAAATACTTTCTGTAAGAGTGTGACATTTGAAATTCTGCGGACTGTTCAGAGGATATATAAATGCTAGAGCTCTGAGAGACAGGGTTGTTGTTGTTGGGTTGTGGTTGGTTGTTGGTTGCTGTTGGTTGCAGTTTTCTCAGTAGTCATGAGCAAAGAAAAAATAACAAGAAGAAATTAGATATCTTGGTGGTGAAGATCAAACTTGCCCTCAAGACTGGACGCCACTAGTCAGCAAGAAGTAGTCTAATAATAACATCATTCCCTTACTCTTCTCTCCTAGCCAGTGTTAGAGAGTTGAGAGGGTAGAAAAAGCACAAAGAACAGTGGGAGAAAAAAGGAACCCACAGGCTACAATATACATTTCTAAAGAGTAAAGAATGGGTGTGAGGCATGTGTCCATATACATACCTAATTTCCTTTTGACAATGACCAAAATCAGTAACAACACAGGGCATGAAAATCCTTAGCAAGCAGACCTTTCACTGAAGGAAAGGAGCAGCTCTATATTAGAGAAAGATTTCTATGGTGATATATGGAAGTAATAAATGAGTATAGCAACACTACAGGTATAATTGCTGTAGGCATGAACCACAGAATGGATATTATACTATAGGCAGATAAAGTAGAAACAGAACATTCACATAGGTCATAATGCATCTTCCACCACACATTTCCTATTTGTAATCAAGCAATAGTAACTTCAAAGAAGCCTGTCAGACATGACTTTAACTAAAAGATAAAAATTATAATTACAAATAATATGACATTATTAGCATGTCCCCTTATATGTTACTGAAGAGAACACACTATTGCTATGGTAGTTTTTAATGACTCAAAACTTTAATCCAGTCACTAGAAACTATCAAACACGTAGTACACTTCAAATTATGCAGATAATGAAAGACAAGGAAAGATGAGAATCTATGAAAGATTGGAGAAGAGGGGATACGGTGACCAAATGTAATGTATGACCTTAGAAAAGAAAACAGATGCTAGTGAATATTTGGGTAAAATATTGTTTATTTTCAAGATGCACCAGTGCTAATTTCCTAGGCTCACATCTTAAGTAGACATAAAAATTATCAAAACTAAGTGGAAGTTAAGAAAAAAAATCTATGAGAACATTTTACTTTAATCAATGAGAATACTCTACTTTTATATCACTTATTAAATAAACAAAACAAACATCATAAACCAAGTCAAAATTTGAGAAAAAATATTTTAAACATACTCATATGTGAATATTTAATATAAATATTAAAGGGAGGAAGGCACAGAAAAATCTTATGAGATTGGCATGAAATGAATATACCCTTTTAAAGAATTTCATAAGAAAATTCATAAAGATAAAAGGTTATATAAATTCATATTCAGCCTCAACCCACTAAAGAAAAACATTCAATTAAGACTATTCCCTGTAGCAATGAGCACATTCAATATTCAGAAGACTTTTCAAAACATTTACCTGTAGATTGAGCCAAGGAACCAGGGTTCTTGGGAGAAATAGATGAGCACAGCAGAGAGAGAAATCAAGGTTAAGATGAGCTTGACTCATCTTAGGAAGCAAAAAAGTACAAAAGTTATTTTGCAAATGATGAAACTATTTTATAAGAAAGAAATATGTAGCCCAAAACAGCACACATTGAGCGTATATGGAAAAATCTAAAACAAGAACATATTTACTGTAAAGCACTTTATAAACTGGAACCTATTGTTCCAAGCTAACAAGATAAACAATAGTTGGGTAGACAGAATGATAGATCATAGCTTGGGAGACAGAGTGAGGAGACTTCTAAAACACATCAAGAACCAATGAGCATGGTAATATAGGAAATCACACACTTTCATGTAGGTATAATATTATTGCGTACTGTTTAGACATTATCCTTGTATTCAAATGATGAATTTTGTACCCTCATATCTGTTTAAAAAATTGTTCCCCAATTATTCCCTGAATGGTCGATAAAGAAGCTGATCCACCAATAATTCACACATACACACACACACACACACACACACACACACACAGAGAGAGAGAGAGAGAGAGAGAGAGAGAGAGAGAGAGAGAGCAGGAGATACTATGAAAAAACAACTCTAGCAGAGAAAGCCATAAAATTCAAATATGTCCAGGATTTTTGCCTGAGAGGTAGACAGGCTATTTTAGGGGATTAAAATTGGATAATACTGTTCATTTGTTGTGCCCTTAAAGCTTGTTAAATAAGTAAAATATCCAGTCCCAATTATTTAGGAGCTAGCTGGGTTAAGAGAAAACCAGAAGCAATTATAAAAAATATTAGCATATTTAAACTATCCATGGTATAAGAAATGTCAACAAATATTGAATAAAGCAGGGAAAAGATGGCGAAAATGGGATATTTGATTGGCCTTATTTTTTTTTCACAAGGTGCCAGAAAATTAAAAGATTTAAAATCAGTGTTTATACACTGGAGAAGTATGAAAGTTGTGGTCTAAAACCTTTAGAAGAAAATAGTAGCATCACATCACTGAACTGCCAGACTTCTTCAACTGGATTCAAAACACACTAGCTTGAAAGTAAAAACGATACTTTATTGAATTTGTGTATTTATTGGGAGATTAAATGCAGAATGTAAAGCAAATATTCACAAAAATAGTTTAACAAATGGATTTAACCAGAATATTTATATTCAAGTTTTAAAATGACAAAAGATTTGAGTAGATAAGTCACAAGATAAATGTGAATTTTTTTTTACTTTCTTTATTTACATGTAAATTTCTCCTTTCCCAGTTTCCCCTCCAAAAAAACAAACAAAGAAACAAACAAAAACAACAAAAACAAACCCCTGTTGCCTCCCCTTTCCCCATGCCTGCCACCCCACCCTTTCCCACTTATTGGCCCTGGCATTCCCCTACACTGGGGCACAGAACCTTCACAGGGCCGAGGTCCTTTCCTCCTATTGATGATTGAATTTGTAATCCTCTACTATACATGTGCTGCCAGAACAATCAGACCCACCATGTGCAGTCCTTGGTTAGTGTTTGAGACCCTGGGAGCTCTGAGAGTACTAGTTAGTTCATATTGTTGTTTGTCCTAAGGGGCTGCAAACCCCTCAGCTCCATAGGTCCTTTCTCTAACTCCTTCATTGGGGACCTTGTACTCAGTTCAATAGATGGTTGTGAGCCTCTACATCTGTATTAGTCAGGTACTGTCAGAACCTCTCAGGAGATAGCTATATTTAGGCTGGCTTGCCCTTCCTTCAGTCTCTGCTCCATAGTTAATCTCTGCAACTCCTTCCGTGGGTATTTGGTTCCCCCTTAGTAGCAACACAAAATATGCTTAAGTTTATTAATCACCAGGAAATAGAAAATTAAAACTCCAGTTACATCATGTACTTCCAGGAATGCCTTCCACTGAAAAACTGAAGACAGTTGGCAAAGAATGTGAAGAAACTAGAGTGTTATGTACTTAGCACAATTTTCTTAAAATGTTTATTAAAGGACTTAGGAGCCCAAAATTGCTCAGTGGGAAAAAGTACTTGCCACCAAGCACAGAGAGAGAGACAGAGAGAGAGAGAGAGAGAGAGAGAGAGAGAGAGAGAGACAGACAGACAGACAGACAGACAGACAGACAGACACACAGAGACACAGACACAGACACAGACAGAGACAGAGAGATGAATAAAATGTAATAAGAAATTTAAAGATAGTAATTGCACTATAACCTTGAACATGGAAATAATGTCTACCACTAGATGTATAAACAGATTGAATTCATATATTCATACAAAACAGTACTACTTATCACTTACAAGGAATAAGTTCTTATCACATAAGGCAAGAGTGAATTTCCCAAATACCAAATGGCATAATTAAAATCTGTTCACTTTAGTGCATGTAATTAAAAGTACATTTAAGAAAACAAAACCATTCTCTGTCACATATGAGTCAGTAGGTGGCAGAAAGGAGAGGGGCTACGTCCCCTCAATATTCTGACCTCTGATCACCTGAATGATTCGTAGTCTAATAGTCCCTGAACAAAACAAGCCGGAGCTGACCGCCAGTTCGGTAACATGCAGGCCCAAGGAGAGGGGCAGATCATGCCTGAGATGACTACTTCCTAGGGAAGGAATGTACAAGCAGGACATAGAATGTGTGCACTATGAAGAGATGCAGAACTGGAGACTTATGGGTAGTGAGGAATAGCCTGATGTGAGTAGAAGGTGATGTCACCTGGAACCCTGGTGAAGTCTTGGCCTGTGCTGCTATCAGGGGCCATGTCTGGGTCCATGGCCCTGCAGCAACAGAAGTCTGTTACCATCGAAGGCATCCCTGGTCTGGGCTGCTGCCTGGGGACATGTTGATGTCTGAGAGCTGTGCAGAACTCGTCTCACCCCTCACTTGGACCTTGTGAGAGAGCTGGCCCTAGAGGCATGAGAACAGAGGAACTGGCCCCACCCCTAACCAGCTGTAGTACTTGGAGAGCAGGCTCTCATAAGTTGCAGGGGTTGCCAGAGAGCTGGCCCCTGAGGATAGAAGCATGGGAGATCTTGCCCTCCTTCCCCCTCATCCATCACCACCTGTGGCAGACAGGAGACCTGGCCCTGTGGTTATAAGAACAGGAGAGCTGGCCCTGCTCTTCACCAGTTGCAGCACTCCAAAGAGCAGGCCTTGAACCTCTCGTGGGCAGCACAGGAGAGCTGACCCTAGTGAATGGGACACAAGTGAGCCATCCCTGAGGTTGTGAATATGGGTTAGCCAGCCCTACCTTTTGTCTGCTGGGAAGTGATTTGAACAAGAGATACCTTTGTCCCCTCCCTTGTTCCTCGACATGTATGGAAAGCAGGAAAGCTGGCCCCAGGGTCATGAGAGTGGAAGAACTGGTCATATTCCTCACCAGCTGCAGCAACAGGGAGAGCAGGTGCCGCACTTCACCTGAACAGCAGGATAGAGTTGGCCCTGATTGCAGAGATTGCTGGTGAGCTATCCCTGAGAGCTGGAGAGCAAGGGAGTCAGCGTTCTGACATTCTGACCAGCTCAGACCTCTCACACCCAGACCCAGGACTTTGAATTGGCTGACCCCAACATCTACCCCATCAATGAACTGCTGGAATGCATGAAGGGGCTGGTTCTACAGATATAAAACTACAGGAGCTCCATGATAGAGGGTAAGAACAGGATGTCTGAGAGGAGTCCCAGTGAGGTTCCAGTATCAAGAGAGTAGCAGAAGCCAGAGGTCTCTGTACCAGACCAAGAAGTCATTACAATGAATATTTCAAGTGAAGTAGTGTGAACAAAAGGTGTACTGTGGGACACACTGTGAAACATTATAGCTTCCATAATGAAATCTTTTTTTTCTGTTGGTGGGGAGGTTGCAAGGATGGAGAGTGAGTAGAAAAGGAGAGGGAGATGAGTGGGATTGGGGTGCATGATGTGAAACTTTTAAAGAGCCAATAAAAATTAAAAAATCAAAACTGTACAATTTTGGGTCTTTCTACTGGGCCCAATTTTATTTTAGATAGATGTATAGACCTACAGATAGATAACATTTTGTATCTGTGCATCTCTTGATCTAAAAGCCTTCAGCCATAACTAAACCAGTTCTTAATGGTTTGTTTTACCCCACATATTCAGGAGTGTACTTTAAAAATGTAAATAAAATGGACAAATATAAGGTTTGAAATGAGAGCTAGTTAATCTCCACTAGCTTCACAGTTAATCCAACACTATATATATATAAACTATATAAGCAAGAAGCTCAAACTCTTTAAACTAATTCAAGGTAATATTGGTTATTAAAGACTAAAAAAAATATTACTAAGTAAAACATACTAAGAAGTATGGTTCTTCATGAACCACATCAATGAGCATCATAGCATGATAACTCTATGGATGCAATAGTGGCACACAAACTATGGCAGCAACCAACCAGGAAGAGGGAGGAGGACAGTGGCAGAAAGAGAAGGAGGAAGAAAGAGAAAGAAAGAAGAAAGAAAGAAAGAAGAAAGAAAGAAAGAGAGAAAGGAAGAAAGAAAGAAAGAAAGAAAGAAAGAAAGAAAGAAAGAAAGAAAGAAGGAAAGAAAGACTATTGAAGGATATTTGATCACATTATGGACCCCAAGATTTTGTTATTTACTGAAAATATCTATTTCTAGTTGTGGTATGGCTCAGCGCTTAGCACACACCTTTAGTCCCTCTGGCTGAAATACAGGCCTACCCTGAATACACACCTTTAAAACCAAACAACTAAGGTAAAGTTAGTTTGTAGAAGGAAGCAACTATGTTTGAAAGCGATGCCTATATTGAGTGGCAGACAAAGTGATGAATAAGATAAAGATTTGACAGAATAGGTTATATCCAGCTCTTATGAGAAGAGAGAGGAAAGGGAAGCTACTTAACAAAGCAGTGCAGGCAGAGAGAAAAAGGAGAGAGGAATCAGTTTTACTAAGATAATTTTACAGAGACAGGTTGCAGAGAGATAACAAGCTAGACACAGGTGAAGACAGAATGAGCCAGAGAATGAGAAGGAGCCAGAAGTTGAGAACAGATTCCCAAAGTTAGTGTGAGACCAAGCAGAGCAATTTGGAAACTGGGAGAAGGTAGATTGGACCTGTCATCTTGGAGAGGGGTTTGAGCCACAACAGTTGACTTTAACCAGCCAGCCAGAGTTCAGAAAGAACTAGAAAGGGTAAGCTTATTTAGCAGCAAATCTCACAGGCTGAAAATATTTGTGGCCTAGATTAGACTGTATGGAAGCTAGAAGCTTCCAGGACTAGGGTTAGGTTAACATATGGAGGGAGTAAGCCCTGGAAACAACAACATAAAAGTTACCTTTACAAGAAATGAAGAGAAAGGAAGGAAAGAAAGAAAGAAGAGAGGGGGGAGAGGGAGGGAA